>NC_056729.1:851329650-851360410 GCF_019279795.1 Protopterus annectens
TGGAAGGTTCAGACGTGCTACAGCTTAACACGAGGGAAAATTAAACCGCTTATTTTCCGGAATTATCTCTCTATTCTCCAGGGCACAACCACCTTTCCGAAGGTGTTTTTCTGGATGTCTGACCAAAGAACTCTTTTCGTGGATGAGGAGGAGGGCAAATACCGAACCAGAGAATGAAAAGTAGAGGACAGAAACAAATTGGACTCTTTTACGGACAGTTTGAGTTATGACTCCAGAGTGTTATCTCAAATTATTCTGAAACCTGTTCATGTTCAATTATTGCAGTTGAGGTTAAATTTTATATCTACTAAAAGAGCATATTTGACAAAAATATTTATTAGAGTTAGTTTTTACTCGCTAGCTAAATTTGAAATATGCACTTAAAAGATGTTAACTTAACCCCGTTTTGAAAAAACGTAGACTATCAAAACAATGTGCGAGAAAGATTAGAGAGTTGTTAAACAGTAAGAGCAAGACCGCATGTTACAACTTAAATTATGAAGGAAGGGTAGTAGCATTCAATGAGTTAAGGCAGAATTCACAAATTATATTTATGAAAACTGGTATGGGTGCAGGCTTGTTGTAATCATGGACAAGCATGCTTATTTTATGTCTATGGAAAACCTGTTGAACAATAGTGAAGAATATGTCCTGGTTACAGTAACTACAGAGGGATAAAATTGATCAGTCACAGCATGAAGTTATGGGAAAGAGTAGTGGAAGCTAGGTTAAGAAGGGAGGTTATGATCAATGAGCAGCAGTATGGTTTCACACCGGGAAAGAGCACTACAGATGAGATGTTTGCTCTGAGGGTGTTAATGGAGAAGTATAGAGAAGGTCAGAAGGAGTTGCATTGTCTCTTTGTAGACTTGAGAAAACATAATGACAAGGTGCCTAGAGTTATTGTATGAGGAAGTCGGGAGTGACAGAAAAGCATGTAAGAGTGCTACAGGATATGTACGAGGGCAGTGGGACAATGGTGAGGTCTGCAGTAGGAGTGATTGATGCCTTTAAGATGGAAGTAGGATTACATCAAGGATCAGCTCTGAGTCCTTTCTTATTTGCAATGGTAATGGATAGGTTGACAGACGAGATCAGAAAAAAGTCCTCATGGACTATGTTGTTTGCCGATGACATTGTGATCTGTAGTGAGAGTAGGGAACAGGGTGAGGAGAGAGACCCTGGAGAGGTGGAGATATGCTCTAGAGAGGAGAGGAATGAAGGTCAGCAGGACTAAGACAGAATATGTGTGTGTGAATGAGAGGGAGGATAGAGGAATGGTGAGGATACAGGGAGTAGAGCTGGTGAAGGTGGATGAGTTTAAATACTTGGGATCAACAGTTCAGAGTAATGGTGAGTGTGGAAGAGAGGTGAAGAAGAGAGTACAGGCAGGATGGAGGGGGTGGAGAAGAGTGTCAGGAGTGATTTGTGACAGATGAGTACCAGTAAGAGTGAAAGGGAATGTCTACAAGAGGGTAGTGAGACCAGCTATGTTATATGGGTTGGAGACAGTGGCATTGACAAAAAGGCAGGAGTTAGAGTTGGAAGTGGCAGAGTTAAACATGTTTAGATTTGCATTGGGTGTGACTAGGATTGACAGGTTTAGGAATCGGTGTATTAGAGGGTCACCTCAGGTTGGGAGGTTTGTAGAGAAAGCCAGAGAAGTAAGATTGCGTTGTTTTGTACATAGGCTGAGGAGGGATGCTGGGTATATTGGGAAAAGGATACCGAGGATGGAGCTGCCAGGTAAGAGGAAAAGAGGAAGGCCTAAGATAAGGTTTATGGATGTGGTGAGAGAGGACATGCATGTGGCTGGTGTGACAGAGCAAGAAGCAGAGGACGGAAAGAAATGGAAACCAATGATCCACTGTGGTGACCCCTAACGGGAACAGCTGAAAGAAGATTATCTGGTTACACCAAATGATATTCACAAAAGTTAAAGCCATGTATGCAGTCTTTTTATACGGGTGTCTTGAATGGAACAGTTGATTTTGCAGTATATGACTTTCTTAAGGTAGAAAACCCTACTATAGGTGCTTTTTTTGGAATTCCCAAAATTCATAAAGAACCTGTAAACACACCCTTTAGGCCAATTGTTTCGACCCTAAGTAATGTCATGGAATGCATTTAATTGTTTTTAGATGTAGTTTTCAATTCCATTATGCAGAAGCTGCCCCTTTACATTAGGGTCTCCTGGGATTTTCTGGATAAGGTTTGGGCATTTGGTAATATTTATACTTTTTAATAATGAAACGAACTGCATGGTTACAGTTGACATTTGCTGTCTTTTTTTACCAGTATTCCACAAGCTGCTGGAGTAGAATGCATAAGATAACTAAATTTCTGGAAATTTGCAGTGACAATGTTTGTTACTAGAAATTTTGTTACAGAATAATTTCGTATTTAACAGCAAGTATAGACGGGTCAAATGGGTGGCAATGGGGTCATCAGTGACCCTTGCCTTCGCCAATATTGTGTTCGGATGTTGGGAATTCCATGTTTAAAGCCTCGTAATAGAAAGGAGTAAAGTAATTTATTATAACAGATTTGTGGATGACTTATTTTTTGTTATTGAAGGCACCAAAAGTGAATGCTGTCTATTAGCTCAATTGAATGAGCACTCTTGAGTTTTTAAAATTTAATATAGGTTGCATGGGGTCCACTGTCAACTATTTGGATGTTTACTATTAAGGTGGAACAGTGAGATAAGAAGTTTTGATAACTCTATCTATACTAGGAAAATACATTTTCCAACAGCTATCTACCTTATCGAAGTAACCATCCATCATTTATTAAAAAGAACATTCCTAGGGGCAGTTTATTAGAGCCTCCAGGATGACCACTGATGACAAGTTTAATGAAGAAATTGATATAACTTCATTTGCCTGTAGAGGTTATATAGAGATGGTTTGGTACGAGCAGCGGAAGAGGTTAAATTAATAAGGAAGACCATGTTTCTACCTATTTTAGCCCAGTCTTTTACCAGTCCTATTAATGACAGTATAAAGTCCAAAGGGGGCTTGGGCATGGATAAAAACACAACATATTCTTTAGATATGTCCATTGATTGTCAAGTCATCTGAGGTGTCATTAGTGAAAATTGGAATATTTTAGAGGGTAACCAAAGTTTGCTTAAAGTTATTGGTAGTTGCCCAAGTTTTATCTATACTAAAACCTGTAACTTCAAATTCATGCTACAAAAAGACGGTGCTAAGATACTTCCCTTGACATCTGTTACCCATAAAAATAAAGGGTGCATAGGTTGGTACTAGGCTATCGGCTCTAGGGCCTATGCAAGCCTAGCCATAAACCCCTGGCTATTTCTTCCCACACTATTTACTTCCCTGGACCGCTGTCTAGCAGGGCAACTGACGTGATCCCTGGGGTGAATTTCCTTTCTCCCATCCAACCGTCAAAGTTCCTTTTGAAGAGGGCCAAAGAGGTGCTCTGCTTGACATGTATGGGTAGTCTATTCCAGAGTCTGGGGAGTCTCTGGGTCAGGAACCTATCCCTCCAGCAAGTTTTGTTTATTGTGATGACGAGCTTTAGATCCCTGGAGCATGTGGCTCTGAGGGATTGGGATTTCTTTAAGTGTAGCATGTCCCAACAGCTCTGGGTTTGACATGGCCTTGTATGTTAAGCAGAGATCGCCTCGGAGTAGACTATATGCGACTGAGTATAGCTGGAGTTTTTTAAGGTGGTCAGCATAGGGCATCTGCTTTAGGCCTGTGATTCTTTTAGTGAGGTATTTCTGTGGCCTTTCCAGTTGTTGCAGATGTCTTGAGAGGTACATAACCAAATGGGGCATTGTATTCTATAATGGGTCTAATGAAGGTATATCCACGGTGGTGCAGTGGTAGCATTGTTGCCTCACAGCAAGAGGTTCTCCTGTTCGATTCTCGGCTGGAGTACGGGGAGTGCCTTCTGTGTGGAGTCTGCATGTCCTCCCCGCGGTCTAGTGGCGTTTCGAAAGACGTGTGAATGGGCGTGCCTTCGTTGAAGGTTGGGCATCAAGCTGGCAACTCTGCACCGTAAAAACCTACTGCCAATTATTAGAGGACTGGAGTTCCGCTGTGGCGACCCCTAACCGGGAAAAGTCAGAAGACCAACGACAACAATGGGTCTAATGAGGGATGAGTACAGTGGGACAATGACCTCCTTTTTTCTGGATGAAAAGCTCTTAGTGATGAGGTGTGCCACATAGAAGGATTTCCTGACTGTTGTGGCGATGTTGTTATTGAAGGTGAGACCACTGTCCACCTGTGTCCCTAAGTCTCATCACACTGTCAGTGTTTAGTGTACTGCCACCTACGTGATAATTCACAGGTACATGTTTTTCCCCAAAGGGGATAAATATACATTTCTTGTTATTGAACTTGAGCCCATGGCTCTGGCACCAATCATCTGTTTCTGTAAGGCCCTTTTGTAGAGTATCCACATAATTTGGGGATTCAATAATGGCTCCCAGTTTGCAGTCATCTGCAAACTTTGTTAGCCCAGAGTCCCTTAGTGTTGGCCTTTACTTCAGAGAAGTAGATGCCAAACAGGAGAGGTCCTAGGACTGAACCCTGAGGTATTCCACTTGTCACTTGTCTGGAGCTGGATTTGGAGTCAGCTACTTTTACAGTGTGGGTTCTGTCAGTAAGCTAGTTGGCAACCCATCGAGTGACGTAGGGATTAATGCCCAGCTTAGTAAGTTTATCTTTGATTCCAGAGTGGGGGATGGTGTCAGAGGCCTTGGCGAGGTCCAGGTGGACTGCCTTACCCTCGTCCACGGCTCTGGAGACTGATTTGAAGAAGTCATTAAGGTTCAGGAGACAAGATCGTCCCTTCACAAACCCAAACTGGGTGGGGTCTAGTGTTTTAAGGTTGCTAATGTCTTTGTTTATAAGTTCCATGGTAATACATTCCATGGCCTTGCAGATCAGGCTCATCAGACTGATGGGGGGCGGTAGTTCCCGGGATCCAAGGTGGATCCCCCCTTGTGGAGTGGGATAACTGTAGCTGTGCACCACTCAGTGGGCACAAAGCCTGAGGTTGAGGGTATGATTAAACATGACACTTACGTGAGGTGCCAGTTCTTTTTGTAGTTCATGTAGTACACAGCGCGGGATGTCATCTGGTCCCATGGATGCTGTATTCTTAGCTTTGGAGAGTGCAAATGTGGGGGTTGTTCCATATATAGATTCATTTTGAAAGGGCCGTGCATTTCACTAAATCACATAGAATGTACTATTACTGTTCCAAGGGGATTTTCTTTCAGAACTAAAGGATTAGTATGTGTGTAAGTGTGTGCTCTGGTTGCAGTGCCTTTTACATAGGCATGCCTTTTACATAGGCATGACTGTGAGGTGCCTAGAAAAGGGAAGTAAGGAACACACGTATTCTATTAAGATTAAAGATGAGAAAAATGCACTATTCAAGCTTTCCAAAGACTGCCAGAAGTAGAAATTCCTGCTTTCTGTATTGGAACAAGTCCCCATGGATTGAAGAGAGGGCAACTACAAAAACCAAAAACAAAGTGGAAAAAAGGAAAACTGTGGCAAGTTAAACTAGGTTGCTGATAAGTTTCCTGGCTTAAATGATATCAACCCTAAATGTTTTTGAAAGACAGAATAAAGACACTTAAATGAAAAGAATATATTTTATATATGTTATATGTTTCATATTAACATTTATGTATTAAGATTGTAACATACGTTTTAGAATGTTTAGGGGAGGGAGTGAGATTTGATTTATCTGACTAGTTGCTTAATTGCTTTGCATTTGTTATTGGCTGTTCTGACTGTATATAGATACATGATTTTAGATTTTATTTCTGAAAAAGTCCTTTGGACGAAAGTGATTAGTGTTATGCTAATTCTGTTTGTCTCTACGTTGCTTTTCAATGGTTTGCTTTTCTTTTGGTGTTTTTAGCTCATCAAATATTTAGATTTAGTTAGGCCTTCAGATTGGCATGTGGTCATTTTGTGTTGTTGTCTGCCTTTACTGAGTGAAGGGCCCTGTCCTGGTTAACATTTCTTGGAAATTGCCTGCTGTTTGTGTTTATTTTCATTTCACATCAGTAATGTTTATTGTTATCTGAGAGTCCTGTTGAGTAATGATTTCATTGTAGCCTGGCCTACTTCATCAGTGAAGTCCTTGATTGCCTGAAGAACCTGTTTCACTTCTCAGTTGGAGCTCTCCTGAGAAGTGATTATTTTCCCTTAAGCTTTTTGCTGACTTCTGATTTGTTTTCGGGTAGATTTAAATGTGATCAATCAGTCTGCGTTAGAACTTTGGTCATCAGAGTTTCACCGCTTATCTGTTTTCTCATACGTTTCTGGGTGAAATAATCTAGTCTGTTGGATGTAATAAGCCTCTTTTAATGAGAACTGCATAACCTAGAATGGATCAGTGGATGCAACATCAGGTGTTCTGTTGAAGTAAATGGTAAAATATTATCTGTAAAAACAGGTGATATGGAAACACTGCATTTTTTGCTTGCACAAACAAAACTCAACAACACCTTCCTGTGTCGTGAAAATGTGCAGTCCCCAGTTGCTCTTGTGTGTATTATCCTCATCTGTGCCTGATAGTATTGCATATACTGTGATAATCGTGCATTGGCTTTATATTTAGATTACAGCTGTATTTTGCTCTTATTTTTCATTCATTTTAATAAAAGTTCTGTTGAAACAGCTTTTTTTAATTTGAGTAATGCCTTTTCTGAAAGTGTGCCTTTTTTTTTTTTTTTTTTTTTTAAATAAACTTTTGTGCATTTTCTATAAAGCTAAATTGAGACCTCACTCAGAGTGGCATTTTTATCTGTTAAACTCCCGCTACAGTGTTATCTGTGCATACAGTTTGAGCATTCTGAACAGTGCAGCATAGAATAACTGACCAGTTATTGTATGGTCCAGCACTCTTTAACTGAGAGGGTAGGCTTTGCTGTACAGCAGGTCACAGAGGAGTAAGCATACCCCACACTTAAACCTGTCATATACTGTGAAGGACACCATTTGGATGCTGAGTTCATCATCCAGTAAAAACTTTAAATATCCTGTATCCAGGAAAATGCACATACTACCAGTGCTTGAGATAATATGCCGGCTCCATGAGCCAAGTGATCTTTTGCCATTTTGCCATTTGCACAGTTTGATAATTTTTACTATTCTTTCTTTTTTCCTTGATATTTGCTGTTCTTCATGGTGCATGGTAAGCATTTGCTTGCTTAAACATTGGCACTTTGAATGTGTGGCCATCTAATAAGGCCAGCAGCAGCTTTTTTTTTTTGCCTTTGGAATACAGTATGATCAGTGCTGACACCGTTGTAGCTTCAATTCTGTCACTGAATGACTTAACCAAGGGAAAACATCTGACCAGTTTTATGACTCACTGGAAGTCATCAAGAGCACCTCAAAAGGGACTGGTGGGCAGGTCTTCCACCAATCCCCAAGCATAAAAACATCCCAGTATTGCCATGATGGAAAGCACTCAGAGAGCATGTTTTGAGGCCCAAACCTACAAAAAGTAAAATACATTGCTTCAGCCTGTCAGATTTGATATAGGTGCTGAGGTTTTTCACAGGTAGAAATGACTCTATCCTCAAATTGGGAGGATGAGGTGGGGGGGGGGGGGTTAGAGAAAGCACACTGCCTGCCTCTTCTCCTGGTGTGCATTTAGGGTTCTTGCAACACCCAGAAGATTGACTGTTTTAAGGAACATTCCCTTGAGTCACCTGGTCTTGGACCAGCAGTACTTGAGACCAATTACTCCTTTTCATGATGCCCTAAAGGCCCATCTGGGTTGGCAGGTTCTGGTTGTTGTGATATGAATTCATGGAATGCTGAGTGAAGAATTGAAACACTGATGCCACTGGCATTAGAGCTGTTGGGTAGACCAACTTTTTCCTTGGTGACAGGTCTTCCCTCTTACCCCACGTAATACATTTTCAGTCTAAACCAAATCATTTATTTCCCGCTGCAAAAGAACTTTGATGCACCTCGTGTTCCCAAGCCCTTCAGTCTTTTAATTAAAATATTTTTGTTTCATCACTTTTTTCAGAAGCTTCACCAGCTATCTTTGCCTGCAGATTTCGTTTTCAGTTTTCACTTATATTTGTAGACAGTTTCACTGATGTGGATAGGCCTTAGGGCCCTGTCTGCTGAGATGGATTCATGAAATTAATGCCCTTGTGGCTGTGTCTTGTTTAAGGTCTTTACATGAAGATGCAATGTTTGCATGCATTCAGTGATGTCAGAAAAATGCCATAGGAGAGTGCTGGAAGACCACTTTGTCTGAGGCTTCATCGTCTCAAGGCTGAGCCTTCCACTTCTCATGCTTTCATTTTCTTAAAGAAAGATACCAGATGGAGAAAGATAGGAACAGAAGGCAGTTGAAGAACTTACACTTTCTAAGAGAATGTCTCTGTTGTAAAAGCTAAAGGAGAAACAGACTTTTGTGGATTCTCACCCTTTGCTCCCCCACCTTGATAGTGGTAATGCACCAAACTCTGAACTCTGAGGCCTGCGTCCTCTTTAACTATAATCTGTGATCTGATAAATAGTTGTCCATCTTTGGTATCCCTTGGGATTGTCCTACTGCTGGTAAAGCTGTTTGGCTGATGAAACTTTCCCAGCCTTCTAAATCTGCATGCCCCTTCACCAAGTGCACCACAGAATCCCCTTCTCCCCAGTTCTTTCCCATTGTGAAAAGCTTGTGGTGGAAGAAAGAAATGTCCCCAGGATGCTTTTCAGCAAGTTTGGGGCAAATTCCGTGGTGTAAGTACCTATTTGTCTCCCAACTCTTTTTTGCTTTTAGTATAATCAGAATGGTATATTCCTACATCCTCTTGTTTTTAAGATTTCTCAGTTTTCCACTTCCCATCACTGAGCTTAGGACTTTCATTTTTTAACTTTCTTAGTGTGCATGCAACAGGCAGATTTTGCCTGCTGATGAGCAGAGCAAGTGCCTTTGTCTTTTGTTGCTCGATATCTCCTGGTGTTCACTCAGCATCCAGTTTGATGCAACAAAGCATTACAGGGTACTTTTCCGTTATTGGGGCAACCGCTGTAATGAGCTGTTGGAAGATTAGCATGCGGTCGCACAGATTGCTCTGCTGCCGCTGATGTGGGAACAGCCCTCTGTTTTTCTGACAACAGATTTCCACTTCAATTTGTGGACCAAAAAAAAGGAGCAAGGAAAATTTTCAAACTAGTGTATCCCGTTCGCATTCTAAGTCCCTTACTCTTACACCACATCAGGGAAGATTACTGTTTTGGAGGGACATCAGCGAAGGGGACGTGCTTTTCATAAAGCAGACAATTTAACATTGATAAAAGTCTGTAACCGTTGACTCCTTAATAACACCCTCCCACAGTTCCAACGAACTACCTAAATTCGTCGTACTTTGTTGTAAAACGTGGAAGAGAGTAGCCAACACAAAAACTATGTACCATTTTGTGTTGGTAATTGCTGTTACAAAGGTGGAAGGTTGTTGGGTCATATCGAATCGACCTGTTGCCTGACAAAGTTCGTCTCCGTATACTTGCACGGCATGGTTTGCCACTGGGTGGTTATCCTAATGCTGTTTGTAATGATCCCATCATTGATAATGGACAGAAGTACTTTCCAATTACTAATTTACTAAATATTGTTACTGCGCATATTTCCTGCTACTGGCAGCCATGCTAAAATAATGGTACCTCGTAAAGTCCGGAGACAGGAGCATTAACCACATTAGGTAAGGTTGCTGTAAAACATTTCCTGCTAAATGAAGTGTGCAAATCATCTTCCTCATTACAGCTGTTGCCCCGATAACGGAAAAGTACCCATTACAGGAACAAGGCCTTTCCAGCTCATGAAACATGTCTTCTAAGTTCCAGGAGAGTTTTCCTTTTCCTGTTCTGCTGCAGCTTCTTCATACTCTCTCTTAAAAGAAAAAAAAAAGCTGACTGTTTCAAAAAGTCAGTTTGCCATCTGTGATGAATCTTAGGGTTCCCCTAACACACTATGCCCTTTGGTTCTTCTAGCATTCAGTCTGCTATAACATAGTTCCATTTCTTCTGGGCATGTGTTCTGAAGCTTATTTTTAAAATAGGTCACTCTACAGGGCATGTCTAATTCCTTTCCATCATTGTAGCGGAGTCTTCAGCTGACGCCACTCCTGTGGTCCTTTTCTGTCTTTAGTTGTGCCCTTGTTTACTCTGCTTATGCCAGGCATTGTTCAGTATGTACCTTTTTGTGTGTTGTCACCTTCCACACATGGACAGAGGCTTGTTTTGAATGTACTGCATAGATTTATAGGTAATCCAAGGCTGTGCAGGGGAAGCTTATTCCAGCGGTTTGGGAGGTGCTTGTTTATAAACCTGCCCCTCCAGAACATTTATTTTGTCTGCTGATGAAGATCTAGGCCCTTTGGTACTAGTACTAGTGGAGATGGCGGACATAGACTTTCTAATGGCGTGCTAAGCAAGATCAATGTCTCCCCTCAAAGGTCTAAAAGATGCTGAATGAAGGGGTAGTGCTTCCAGTCTCTTTGTTTGTGTCTTTCGGCTTTTCCTGGTTAGGGGTCTCCACAGCGGAACTCCGGTCCGCTAATGATTGGTAGTGGATTTTTACGTACCCGGGTTATCAGCCCTGACGCACAACCTTCAACTAAGGCACGCTCCATTCACGTATGCCTCCACACACAAGACGCTCTAGCTGAGAATCGAACGGGACGTCTTGCTATGAGGCAACAACGCTACTGCAGCACCACCTCCGCAATTGCTTCCAGTCTCTTAGTAGCACTGGGATTTTAAGTCTGATCTTTTTGGTTAGGACCCATTGGGGTCTTTGGTACGTATAGCAATATGTTCTAAAGAGGGCATTTTCTTTCAAAATGGCCTAGCCAATGCTAGGTATAAGGGAGCAATTACTGCATTAAACCTTGAATGTGTTGTTGTCAGTGTTGCGTTTGTTCTCACTGATGGGTCGGATTAGATGTATCGGATCCATCTTGGCGTTTCCAAAAAGCTCAAGATCTTCAGCAAAGCTCGTGGGCATCTTTCCCTACCCATAATGCAGTTCCCTGACTTCCCCAGATCTTGTTTGCTGTGCTGCTAGGAGGATCGTTGGCCAGCTCTGGCTAAGTGTGTTTTTTATTGATATTTCTATTTTTTTACAGTTAAACGTAATTTACATTAGTTTTTTTTTTTTGTAAATGTCTGACCCTTCCTTACCTGCCTGTTCCCTTTTAGTGCCCTTTGTTGGCATCCGTTTAAGTTAGAGGATGTCTAACTTACACCCGTTTTAGTTAGTGGGCGTTTTTCCTTTCTCCCCTTTTACTTAATACACAAGTACCAAAGCTTTTAATAAAATTATCGCAACCATATTTCTGAACTGGCAGAAATGGTTGTGTTTCTCAGAAAGGATGCCTGGTAACCTAAAACGGGAGGGTAAAGTCTTCTGTTCTAGCATGTGGCAACGGTTTTCACATAGGAAGAGGAATACAATGAGAAATCCTCTTCCCGGGGAGTGTCCGCTCTCCACCTAAAAATACGAGTGGTGCTTCGCAGTCATTCTTAACATTACAAGTCATCCAGGCAACCAGAGCCTTTCAAAGCCCTTTAGCTGTGCATGGTAGCATCTGTGATTGTGGAATTTGAAAGGAGTATTTGCGAGTCATTCCTCATTTACAGCACTTCTGGCAAGCAATGTAAGGGGCTGTGATTAACAGAGGTATCTCTGTTAAGCAGGAGAACGGTTACCACCTGTGGACCAGGACTCCCACTAGTGAGAAAGACAGCAGTCCGTAAGGGATCACTGTCCTATTACTTAGTACTGGGGACAGGTGCCTGTATTTGGCATGAGAGCAGTAACAGTTGCATGGCATATTCCTCAATGATTTGCATGTGCTGAGGTTGTGATCAGGAATGGCAGAGTCCTGATGCACTTTAGCAATCTTCAGTTCACGTAAGAAATGAGTCGCACTCCCCCAGGAGCGCGGAAATTGACCGTTGCAGCTTGCTCCTTTTGATGCCTCATTGCCACTGTCAGCAACTTTGGCTTACTTGCTTACACAACCATTTCAAGGCCAAAGAAACTTATAACACACAATAAAGGAGAATGGTCAAAAATAGAATATTGGAACATCCTAAGGGACATCAGAAATCAGATTAGAAAGTCCCATAGATCACCACTTCCACATGGCCCATGGGGGTTCAGGAGCCAGTTCATCTTGGCAAAACCTTTTTACACATATGGGAAGGATTTTTTAAATAAACTTAGTAATTTGGAAGCTAAATTTATTATTAATGTCAACACACTTCATCCTAAAGGCTTGAATCAGGAACTTAATGTTAATATGTATCAAATGCATCTAATATACATTCATGATTTTATATAAGTAGTTTGTAGGACTTGGTTTATTTGTGTTCCTTTTTTAAATTCTGTATGTACTTCAGATCAAGTTGGTGTACTGTTACTTTAAATTATTCTAATGTAACAAATCCTTTAAATTGTTCTAATGGAACAAATCCTTCTGTCCTTAGCCCTTCAATGGTTTCAATCCTACCTGAATGGTCGACAGCAGGCTGTCCTCTGGCATTACAAACTCTCTCTAACCTTCTACTAAACACCCTTGGAGTACCACAAGGCTCTATACTAGGGCCCTTGCTGTTCTCCATCTTCATTAATGACTTTTATACTGTCATCCCAAAAGTCAGCTGTATCTAATATGCTGATGACTCTACTCTGATCTGCTCAGCCACATCTCCAGTAGAGTTATGGTCAGCTACCCAGGCCTCCTTTAATACAATAGAAAACTGGCTTTCTGAACATCGTTTAATCCTAAATCCCAAAAAACTAAAATGCTGTTATTTTCACCAACAAGTAGGTCTACCGCTTTCACCTTTACCATAAATTCAAATGATAGCACAATAATCTCCCCTGACCCCTCTAAAAAACTGTTAGGTGTCATCATAGACAATAATCTAAAATTCGACTTACATGTTAACCAAACTATCAAAACCATCAATAAAAAAAACTATGGTCACTGTACAGAATAAAAGCCTTCCTAACCCCTCTAGCTAAAATTGCCATAGCTCGCTCTCGCCTTCTTTCAACCCTTCTGTATGCATCCCCTCTACTCTCGAATTTAAACAAGACTGTCCTTAAACTCTCAATTTGCTACAACCACATTGCCAGGTTTGCCACTGGACTGCCTTTTAGGACACATCATTGCATCAATCTAAATCAGCTTGGGTGGCTTGAACTACCCAGCCTAATCCAGTATAAGTTCATAGGTCAGTACTAAGCTAACTGCCCTTGCGAGCCATTGTAAGCCTAGCCAATTATCCCTTGTGAGACTCTAACCCTGCACCTTGTGTTTGTAAGGCAAACACCTTATCCATTAGGCCACCCTACCAACTATTTTATGGCCTATAAAATCTTCTATAATCTGGACAATACTCCTGCACTTAAAAATATCACCCCCTATAACAATCCTAGACCACTTTGATCCTCTGACAAACTACTAATTCAAACTAGCAAAATTAATAACACAGCCAGTGACTCTCTCTTTGCAAACTCTGTAAGTAGATCCTGGAACTCTTTTCCAGCTGATATTACTTTACTTTTCCACCTTAGGTCAGTTTATAACTAGACTCAAACAACATTTGTCACTTAACTGGCTATGTCAATGTATCAAGCCTGGCTAACTCTCTCTAGAATGTGTAAAAATCTGTTAACCAGTTTACTGTGTAATTTAATTTAATTCTGATTTGCGCTCAGGATTAACTCTAACCTGTGGAACTTGTTTAACTTGCTTACTTATGTAATCTCTGTAAATAGTCTGTCTGTAATATGTAATGCTGTATCTGCTTACCCTTGGAGCTTTTCTCCCCAAGTCTCTGCTGAAAATGGACATGCATCCAGTCTGACTGTCCCGGACAACAAATGTTAAATAAATAAATAAAAATAAATAAATCAACAAATTGAATTGGTTAATAATGTTATTAGCACACAATTAAGCAATTTTGCAGTGTTGTTTAAAGTGGTTGTGTTGGTGTTGAACATTATTCCCATTTGAAGGCATGTTGGCCGAGGTACTAGGAAGCACCAATAAAACTTTCACTTTGGTTATACAGGAGTTCGTGTGGAATGTGTCTTGGCATTACTTTCAGTCCAGTATAATATATATATTTTACAACCATTTAAAAGTTAAGAAACTCTGAAAACAGTTTTTGCATAAACGCAACCATTTCTGCCATTTCAGAAAAGTGGTTGCGATAATACGCAAGTACCAAAGCTAGTGTTTGTTCCTCTGTGTCCCTGGTGAGCGTCCGTTTAAGTTAGAGGGCTTTTAACTAATATCCATTTTACTTAGAGAACATTTCCCCCTGTTCTTTCCCTTAACTTTTTTTTTTTTATTGTTCTTTCTTGAGTCCATCAAATTTTAGAAGACTGCCTTTCCCTGTTGGTGTTTGAGTTTGTACCATTCTTAAGGATTTCTCAAAAAGAAGGGAAGCCTCTTGGCTGTGTGGGGGAAAAAAAAAAAAAAAAAAGAGTGAGTAATGTGGTAAAAAGATGCCCCTTAGTGACTCGCACACCTTGTGTGTGTACTGTTTTGGCCTCTTCATCCACAGGAATCCTGTTTGATATGTCATGCCTTTCAATCAGAGAGCACTTCTGGAGCTCTTGTCATGCCTTTTAATCAGAGAGCACTTCTGGAGTCCAAGAGCAAATTGATTCTAAAAGGGTTGTTAAAACCCCCTTTTTCTGAGGCTGTTTCTCCCACATCTTCATCTTCAAAATCTGAGAAATCATTGAAACATCCTTTTCTGTTTCCAAAATCATCTTTGGAGTTGTAACAGAAAGGGACAAAGTTGTCTGCTCCAACGGAACCATTGGGAGCAGTCAGCAACTACTGGATTCAAGACTCTGAGCAAATGGAGCCTTCTGCTCCAAAGTCAACATCATATGAGCCTTCGGTTCCGAAGTCTACTTTGCCCTCTGAGTTCTGATATCAGAGCCAATCTCCTTCCTTGGAGCTGACCCCTTTTCTGCTCCCTTCTCCATTCCTAGCAAGATCCAGATCCTCTTCTGTTTCTACATGGTCGACCAGGAGTCTCTCTGATGAAGACGTAGATAGGGTGGTGCAGAGGCTGTTGGACACCTGCCTTGGCCAAGTTATTATTAAATCTGAACCCAAAGGAATTGGATCAAACAGTCTTCCCCTTCAGCGCCTGTTCCTCCTCTGATCCTTCACTTGGTTTCGAGCAAGAATATTCTGACATCCAGCTTGTGTCTGCTTCAGGTCCAGGACCCTTTGGCTCCTTGAATCCAGTATCTGCCCCAAGTGTTTCCGCCCATTTGGAGCAAGAGACCTCTAGGAGCCAACACTGTCCGGTCGGGTCCTTGGAGCCAGGTCAGATCTCATCAGATCTGACCCTGCCTCTGGGGGCCTCAGCACAGATGAGTTCAGCTCCTACCCAGCTTTGAGCTTCTGTCCTCTGCTCTGGAGATTCCATCTGCTCCGACAACCCATTTGTTCGGATCCGGGGAGTTCGTCACGGGGGGGGGGCTGCCTTTGAAGTCATGAGGAGGGTGATGACTACTTCCAAGTCCAAGACACAATCTTCATGAGATCTTCCTTCCACCTTGGTGCGGGTGTCTTTGCCTTTTCGCACCTGCCCACAGTGCTGCAGAGATCCCAGGCCCTGCAAATAATAAGTATTTGTTCCTTTAATAATTGAACTCCAATTACAAGAATATCTGTGCTGACCAGATCTGAAAAATTTCCAGGGAAGTAAATACTGTGGGAAGAAATATCCAGGGAATTATTATGGCTAGGCTTGAATAGGTCCTAGGGCCGATAGCCTAGTACCAACCTATGAACTTCTATTACAGTAATTTTGTGCTCTATTAATTGTTAAAAGGATAGATCTTCATCACCATTAGTCGTATTTAATCCCACTGTTATTTTGTATTAAATTCTCATCCAGTTGGTATTATAAATCCACAGCTTGAGCCATGTAGTCAACATCTTGTTTTTTTTTTTTTTCCTAGTAATGTTCTTCAAAACTTCCAAGTTCAAATTTGATTTCTTCCTTTTCACCTGCCCCTTGCCTTTACTTTCTCATTTGGAAAAATGATACCTTTTTCTGTAGACTGATGGTTTTCTGATAGAAAAATATTATCACTCCCTGTAACCTGTGTGTTACGTAACAAAGCTGTGTCCTTTTTAGTAGGTATTCTTTGTACTTTACAGACAGACATTAATCGGTTTCTTTATTCCTTGTTATTTGTTGTGAACTTCTTCCTTCCTTCCTTTTTTTTTTTTTTGTTTCCATAAACAGTCCGGATCCTTAGATTGCTGAATACTTGCATCCAGAATTCCAAAGTTGTTGGGGGTATCGTCTTGATGTCCTTCAAGGATGCATCTGCAGTCATAACGTATGGGTTGTCCTGCCTCCGGCAGCCCTTCGGTCGGCCGGATTCCAAAGTCTGGGTCTGGCCTCGGCTGATGTCGCACTTTCCCCGACGTCAGAGCTTCTGGGGTATAAAGACATCAGCCGACACCATTTTCCTCAGTCTTTCTTGCCGCGCGGTGCCCGAAGCAGAAGCTGTTCGCAAGTGCCGGTCGGTCAGATCCAGAGTATTCAGCTACCGAAAACTTTTAAAAAAGCTAAGTACCCCGTTGGGGACTCTTTCTTGCCTCAGCCGATGTCAGACAAAGTAAATAATTGTTTAACTTGTGGGAAACAAATACCTCATAAGGATTTCCATTCTTACTGCCTTCCTTGCTTAGGCCCAGACCACGACGTATCAGCTTGTTTAGCCTGTGCCTCCTTCAACTGACGGACTCTTAGACGTCGGTCGGAGTTTGCAGAAGAGTTTTTTGGATCCGCTTTTGCATATAAAATGCCGTTGGAGACTCAGACTACACATTTAGCCAAAAAACGCAAGGAAAAGGACCGACACTCGCGGCCCGCGGTTTCGGCTGAAACCACGGTTAGGCCTACCGCGAGTGTCGGCTGAAACAGAGTCCTTGGTTCTTACTTCTGCCGAAATCATACCTCCGACAACCGAGGCCAGAGAGGCCCCGGCTGAGTCGGCTTCAGAAATCCCTACCGAAGAAGCAAGCGCACAAGAATTGTCCGACACCATCCCATTGGACATTTCTACTGCACGTGGGGCAGCTAGGCCCTCTGCTTCTATGTCTATTAAGGCCTTCTCCAGGGCTAAAGCAG
This sequence comes from Protopterus annectens, assembly GCF_019279795.1. Taxonomy (NCBI): domain Eukaryota; kingdom Metazoa; phylum Chordata; order Ceratodontiformes; family Protopteridae; genus Protopterus; species Protopterus annectens. Next base: position 851,346,867 of record NC_056729.1, read on the forward strand.
CTAAAATTTCAAAAGCTTTACCTGCAAAATCTGCTTCTCAGAGACCTTCCTCAAGTTCACAGATTCTCAGCCTTGCTGAGGACCTTATTTCTTTGATTAGGGGTTCCCAACCTCACCCAGACAGGGCCTCCCACCCTCCTCCTGACAAAAGGCCTAGGACTGAACCCCCTGAACCTCTCTCCTCTGATTACTCCTCGGATGGATCAGATTTATCAGACCATCAGGAAGGGGCATATTCGCCTTATGAGGATTCAGATGCAGAAGACTCTATTCCTTCTGCCTCCCCCCCAGAAGAATTTTCCTTTGGGGAGACTTTGCGCTCAATGAGGGAACACTTTCAATGGCAGGGTCAGGATTTCTCTGATTCTAGAAAAAGACTAAGGACATTTTTACATTTGCCCCAGCATAGGCCTTTAGCCATACCACCTGTGCTTACTGTAGTTGATGATGCATATAATGATGTCAGTTCTGCCCCTGATTCTCTTCCACTGGCCCCTGCCAAACCTGACAGATATTACAGGGTCCCGGATTCTCACTTCCACTTATATAAAGCCCATGCTGCAGACCCAGAAACTATTTCTCAGGGCCCAAAAGGTGTTGCAGCTACCACTGCCAAAAACCCCCTTCCCTCTGAAAGAGAGTCAAGAGCATTCGAGAGATGGGGAAAAAAGGTTTATACATCTGCTACTCATTCTGCCAGGGCATTAAACTGTCAATTCCATATGATACAGTACCAGGAATATTTGTTAGATCAGCTGAATAAAAAGCTTTCTTCTCCTGAACCTTTAGACCGTAAGTCCCTTCAGGACTTGGTACACAACTCTCAGCAGGTCAGTAATCATTTCTTAAAATGTGGCTATGATGCACTGGAGGCTTCATTTAGATCAGCTATGACTGGGGCAGTAATTTGAAGGCATGCCTGGCTAAAAGAACAATCCTTGCCAGACCATGTCAAGGCTAAACTCCTAAATGCTCCAATGGAGAAACAAAGTTTATTTGGCTCCCCTGCACAGGAGATTCTAAAGAAAGTGGAAGAAAAAGCAAAGTCTGTGCAAACAGTAAAGGATTTTCTGCAGGTTCAACCTCCGAGGTTCAGCAGAAACAGGCCTTCAAAGAATTGGTCCTTTCCAGATGCCTCCAGAGCACAGTGGGGCAGGAATAGATGCCCAAGAGGCAGAGGTCAATCAAAGGGTGCCTACAGGGGTCGTCAGTGGCAGCCTGCCAACCAGAGGAGTAGTGCCACAACTGCAACTACAACCACTTCCACAGGACAGACACAATGACTTGACTCTGATTCCGCCTACCAGGGAACAACTGGAAGCACCCTTGGGCGGAAAGCTGGCTTTATTCTCAAAAAACTGGCATTGCATTACAAAAGACACATGGACATTGCAAACAATAGACAAAGGATACAGGTTTCACTTCCACACTTTACCAAGAAGGAGCGGCATGCCAAACCTGCCACCAAACCAGAAGCCAGAGGCTTTAAGACAAATCAACAATTTGCTTCAGATGAAAGCGATAGAAAGGGTACCATCTATGGAACAAGGCCAAGGATTTTACTCCAGACTATTCCTTGTACCAAGAAAAGAAAACCAATGGAGGCCTATTCTCGACTTGTCCGCACTAAACACATATCTCATTGTGCCAAAATTTAAAATGCTGACCCTACAGCAACTTCTTCCCATGTTGGGCAAGGAGTCTTGGCTGGTGACTCTAGATCTCAAGGAGGCATACCTGCACGTCCCTATATGACCAGATTGCAGAAGACACCTCAGATTTCTTGCAGGATCAGAGCATTATCAATTCTCAGCATTGCCCTTTGGCTTATCTACTGCGCCCAGAGTATTCACGAAATGCCTGGCATCAGTAATTGCACATTGCAGGCTTCAGGGAATTCAAATCTACCCATACCTGGACGACTGCCTAATACAAGCGGACAACAAGACAAAACTAATAAAGGATTTGGCCTATGTCATACACCTGTTACAGGCCTTGGGATACACAGTCAACATACAAAAGTCAAGACTAGTGCCATCCCAAAGGATAACATTTTTGGGTGCGGATCTGGACACTAACTCAGATGGCTTTTCTCACAGAAGAAAAACAAAAGCAACTCCCAGTCTACTTCATGGCTTTGACAAGACAAGCTCAGCTTACTGCAAGGAAATTCCTGCAGGCCCTGGGTTACATGGCATCCTGCATAATCTTGATCCCGCATGCCAGGCTACATATGAGGAAATTACAGTGGTACCTAAGGAATGTATGGTCTCGGCACAGGCACAGTCTAGAAACCATGATACCAATCATTCCATGCCTGAAAAAGGAATTCCTATGGTGGGCTCAAGCCTGCCAGTCCAACAGAGGGTTGCCTTTCAACAAACCACAACCAAGGCAGACCATCACCACGGACGCCTCAGACCTAGGATGGGGAGCACACATGGAGGACAAGTGTATCCAAGGCCTATGGTCTCAAGACCAGCTGAACTTGCACATAAACCTAAAGGAGATGCTGGCAGTGAAGTATGCAATCGAGGCATTCAAATCATTCCTCCAGCAAGGACATCTGCTGATAAGGACAGACAATACCACAGTCATGTGGTACATAAACAAACAGGGAGGCACGCATTCCTACCCTCTATGCCGGATGGCAATGGATCTGTGGAACCTAGCCCTGAATCTCAACATCCAGCTGCAGGCCAACTTCATACCAGGAAAAGAGAATTCACTAGCAGACAGCTTAAGCAGAACTACCACGGATGCTCACGAATGGATGCTGCATCCAGACATCTTCAAACTCATAACAAGCAAATGGGGAATGCCAGAGATAGACCTGTTCGCCTCCCCACTCAACCACCAACTGAAGAAATTCTGCTCAAAGGTATACCACCCACAAGCCTGGAGGGTGGACTCTCTCTTTCTTTCAGCTGGAATGCCCTAACAGTGTATGCATTCCCACCTCTCCCATTGATGTACAAAGTTCTACTGAAGATCAGGGAGGAACAACTAAAGGTGATACTAATAGCTCCAGACTGGCCAAGGCAGCACTGGTATCCGCTACTGAGAAGTATGTCTCGGGCGAACTCATGGCCTCTACCCCTATGGCCTCTTCTTCTAACGCAGAACAACTTCAAGACCTTGCATCCAAACTTGAAAACACTGCAGCTAACTGCCTGGAAAATTGTTTAAAACAAAACCAAACTGTCTTATCTCTGAAGGTCAAGGACATTATCCTGGAGGCTCGCAGACCCTCCACAAGGAAGACATACTCAGCTAAATGGAAGAGATTCCTCATTTGGAGCACATCAAAGGGTACAGATGTCACACTGGCAAACCTAGCACACATCCTAGAATACTTAGCAGAACTGTTTCACAATGGCCTGTCCTATTCTTCCATTAAGATTCATGCTTCAGCAATTTCAGCAGAGTACAACATGGATCCTCCTATCTTCTCTCACCCTCTCCTCAGACAATTTTTAAGAGGGATCAAAAATGTAAAACCTCCAAGGAGACCCCCTCTGCCTACATGGGATCTCAATTTTGTGCTGGAAAAATTAACACTACCCCCTTTTGAATCAGCAGACTTATGGTTCTTATCTTGGAAAACTGCTTTCCTTCTGGCAATCACTTCAGCAAGAAGAGTATCCGAGTTACAGGCACTAATGGCAGTGCAGCCTTTCCTTATTTTTCACCAGGATAGAGTGTCTCTGAGAACCAATCCTACTTTCATGCCAAAGGTGGTATCCAGGGTATCCTTGAACCAAGCTATTCATTTGCCTACGTTCTTCCCTAACCCACAGAACAAGGGGGAAAAGCTACTGCACACCTTGGATGTACACAGACAACTACGCTACTATCTGGACAGAACTAAAACCAACAGAAAAACTGACCAACTTTTTGTAGCATATGCAACTGGAGTGCAAGGAAAAGCAATTTCCAAACAGACAATTTCAAAATGGATAGGAAATTGCATTCGTTTTTGCTACTCTTTTCATGGAAAGACATATCACAAACTATAAAGGAAGTACACGAAAAACTAGGTCCACTTTACAGAAATAAGCAGATGTTCATCGTGTTTCACTGTTGCAGTCATTACAGTTGGGTTATCCTGCTGGCAGGCTACCCGCAGTCGGCCTGAATTCCAAAGTCCTGGTCCGGCCTCGGTTGACGTCGCCTCCTCCCTGACGTAAGTGCGCCAGGGGTATAAAAGATGCAGCCGACGCCATTTTCTTCTGTCTTTCTTTCCGCGCAGTGCCCGAAGCGAAGTGCCAGTCGGCCGACTCCTGAGATTTTCAAATTCGAATTTCAGATCCAAAGTCTTCATTAAAGCTAAGTACCCCGTTGGGGAAACTTTTTTCTTGCGCCAGACCGATGTCAGAAAAACTTAATTGCATTTCTTGTGGGAAGCAAATATCTCATAAAGATTTACATTCTTCCTGTATTCCTTGCCTAGGCCCTGACCACGACATTGCTAGTTGTCGGTTTTGTGCTAGATTTAACCAACGCACTATTAAGCGTCGGTACGGTTTTTCATTTCATTATTTTGGCAGAAGATTTAATTACATAATGCCATTGGAACAGCCGACTACTGGAATTTATAAAAAAACGCAAAGACAAAGAAAAGGACAGGCATCCGAGGTCCAAAACTGACGAGGCTTCAGTTAGGCCAGTCGCCGGTTCTCAGTGAAAAACTTTCACAGCCCCTGACGCCCGCTGCCTCAGAGCCACAGGCCGCTTCCGACTCCCACATGGATACGACTAAGCCACTGGAAACTCAGGGTTATTGGACCTTCGAAAACTATTCCCTCCGATGGGTCTGGAGCCACTGAGCAGGCATCGGCTTCTGAGGGTGTTTTCAGGCCTACACAGTTGTATGTAGCTTCAAAGGCAAAGACTAAAGCACCTCTAAAGACAAAGAAACAAGTACAACATTCCCCTGGACAGGCCTCCATGCCTAAAAAACAGATGCTTAAAATGGCCGAAGACCTAATTACTTTGATCAGGGTTTCCCATTCCCCTCCAGATAAGAGACCTAGGCAAGAGACAGAATGAGTCTTCAGATCAGGTTTCCATTTCCTCTGATTCCTCTTCTGAGCAGGGATACTCTCTTCTTCCTTATGAGGATTCTGATGCTGAAGAATCTATCCCCTCAGCCTCTGCTCCTGAAGATTATTCTTTTGGGGAGACCCTGCATACTGTGAGGGAGCATTTTCATTGGGAGAGCCAAGATTACTCTGAATCTAAGAAAAGGCTCTCCGATTTTCTTTTACTACCTCAGCACAGGCCCCTTGCTATTCCTCCTGTTTTAGACATTGTAGATGATGTATAGAGTCCAGTCTCACTCCTGACTGTTTACCACCAGCTACTGTTAAGCCAGACAGATACTACAGGGTTCCTGATTCACATAAATTTCTTTATAAAAACCCTGCTGCTGACCCAGAAACTATATCTCAAGGTCCCAAAGGGGTCAAGACGTCCACTGCAAAAAACCCTATCCCCTCTGATAGGGATTCAAGGGCCCTGGACAGATGGGGGGGAAAAAGATTTACACTTCTGCTACCTTGGCTGTAAGGGCCTTAAATTGTCAGTTTCATATGCTTAAATATCAACAATATCTTATGTCACTACTAAAACAAAAAATGTTGACAAATTCTGAATGTGCAGAAAACAAAGATGCAGGATTTATTGTATGCAGCTGAACAAGTGGGAAAGCATACTTTGCAATGTGGTTTTGATTCTCTGGAGGCCTCCTGCAGGCCCGCTGTTACGGGTTCCGTCATTGGGAGGCATGCTTGGTTAAAGGAACAGAATCTGCCTGATCATGTTAAAGCATTATTAGATGCTCCATTACAGCATGATACCTTGTTTGGTGTTAAAGCAGAAGAGGTGTTGAAGAAAATGGAGGACAAAACTAAATCTATGCAAACAGTCAAGGATTTCTTAAAGGTACAACCTCCCAGATTTAACAGGAACTGGCCTGCAAAAAATTGGTCCTTTCCAGTGTTGACAGGCCACAAAGAGGCAGATACAGACACCCCAGAGGCGGATCCCAGCCCCAGGGCTCATACAGGTCTAAACAATGGGGTGCTTCTACCTCCAAAAGCAGAGAAGATAAATCACAGCCATACAGGAAACAGTCTCAGTGACTTTCCCCTGCCAGCACCAAGCATGTATCTTCTGGCAGCCCCTTTAGGGGGGAAAAATAGCACTTTTTTCACAAAATTGGCACATGATCACCCAGGACAAATGGGTCCTGAATATAGTTTCTCAAGGCTACAGGTTCCAGTTTCACACCCTGCCAAGGGCAAGCTGAATGCCAGACCTGCCACACAATCCAATGGGCAGAGGCTGAAAAACAAGTTTCAGCCCTCATGGACATGAGGGCCATTCAGCAAGTACTACAGCAAGAGCAGGGACTAGGATTTTACTCAAGACTCTTCGTGGTACCCAGAAAGGACAATGCATGGAGACCAATACTGGACCTGTCTATTCTAAACACATTTCTGCATATTCCAAAATTCAAAATGTTGACTCTGCAGCAACTTCTGCCCATGTTGGATAAGAAGGCATGGCTTGTGACTTTAGACCTAAAAGAGGCATACCTACCTGCATGTCCCAATCCAACATTCATGCGGAAGATACCTTAGATTTATAGCTGGCTCAATGCACTACCAATTCTCTGCACTGCCCTTTGGCTTATCTACTGCGCCCAGGGTCTTCACAAAATGCCTGGCACCAGTAATTGCATTTTTCAGACAAAGAGGAATACAAATTTATCCTTACTTGGACAATTGCTTTATTCAAGCAGAGAATAAGGACATTTTACTACAGCATCTGGCGTTTGTAAAAAGATTACTAACATGCCTAGGGTACACAGTAAATGAAAAGAAATCAAAACTAGTACCCTCACAAGAGATGATATTCCTGTGTGCAAGCTTAAATACAATTGCCCAGATGGCTTATCTCACGCCAGACAAACAAAGACAACTGACTACTTATTTCAAAATGTTGGCAACAAAGTCCCAGTTAACTGCAAGAAAAATTCTGCAGGCTTTGGGCTTCATGGCATCCTGCATTCTGCTAATTCCATATGCAAGACTGCATATGAGGAAACTACAATGGTATCTAAAAAGTGTTTGGGCTCAACATTGCCACAGCCTGGAAACAATAATTACCCTCATTCCCTGCCTGCAACAGTTTTGATGGTGGGCAGAGGCCTGTCACCACAACAAGGGACAGCCTTTCACTTTACCCACAGCCAGGCAGACATTAACAACAGATGCGGCAGATTATGCTTGGGGGGCCCATATGGCAGGAAGATGTATTCAGGGCACATGGTCCGCAAGCCAAAAGCATCTACATATCAATCAAAAAGAGATGCTAGCTGTTCAAAATGCCCTGACAGCCTTCAGGGATCTACTTCATCCAGGACAATTATTGATAAAGATGGACAATACTACAGTCATGTGGTACATAAACAAGCAGGGAGGCAAACATTCCTACCCCCTCTGCAGACTAGCCATGACTTTGTGGGACACAGCATTGATTTACCAAGTACATCTGCAAGTACAATACCTGCCAGGAAGAATAAATTCCCTGGCAGACGAACTAAGCAGAAACCTAATGGATCCCCACGAGTGGAAATTGCATCCACAAGTCTTCAGCATGATAAGGAACTGGGGATGCCCGGACATAGACCTATTTGCCTCGCCTCACAACTGCCAACTACAGAAATTCTGCACAAGGACTTATCACAAGCTAGCATGGAAAGTGGATGCTCTATCTTTCAGCTGGAAAAACTTAACAGTATATGCCTTTTCCCCACTGCCTCTCCTCCCCAAGGTACTCCTAAAGGTCAGACAACAGAAGCCAAAAATGATACTGATTGCCCCAGACTGGCCCTGCCAGCACTGGTACCCAGTCCTAAAGAGCTTGTCTCGATGCCCAGCCTGGACATTGCCTCAAATTCCTCACTTATTGACTCAACACAACAGTCAGATCCTGCACAGCCATCTCAGGACCTTAAACCTGGCAGCATGGTGGATAATGTAACCATTCAAAACACGCCTCTGTCTAAAGCAGTGATGGATGTTGTTTTGGTGGCCTAGCACCAGAAAATCTTATGCAGAAAAGTGGAAGAGATTCTGTGCTTGGAACCAGGCACAAGGAATTGACACGATTGTACCAAATATTCCTCGGATTTTACAATACTTAACTGAGATGCTGGACAAAGGTCTATCCTTTTCCTCAATTAAGATTCATGCCTCTGCCATTTCAGCTCACTTCAATACAGAACCTCCTCTATTTTCTCATCCATTACTAAGGCAGTACCTCAGAGGGGCCAAAAACATAAGACCTCCAAGGACAGCGCCAATACCTGGGACCTAAATTATGTCTCGGAAAAACTCACACTGCCTCCTTTTGAGCCACCCTCTACAGCTGATATAAAATTCTTATCTTGGAAAACAGCTCTGCTCCTAGCAAGTAACCTCTGAAAGACGAGTCTCAAAGTTACAGGCACTCATGGCTGTAGAACCCTTTATCATTTTCCATCAGGACAGTCTCTGAGTACAAACCTGACATTTATGCCTAAGGTAGTGTCCAGTGTGGCCCTGAATCGAACAATTCATTTGCCTGCCTTTTATCCAAACCCACAGAATAAGGGTGAGAGACTTCTGCATTCTTTGGACATTCACAGGCAGCTACGCTTCTACTTGGACAGAACCAAAGCTTTCAGACAGACTGAGCAACTTCTAGTGGCATATGCTGCAGGATCACAAGGAAAGGCTATCTCAAAGCAGACAATTTCAAAATGGATAGGCCACTGCATTCGTTTCTGCTATTCACAGCATGGCAAATCAGTGCCTAAGGGCATTAGGCCACATTCAACCAGAGCAGCAGCCACTTCAGCAGCCTTCCTCAGAGGAGTATCAACCAAAGAAATCTTAGAGGCTGCAACTTGGAGTTCAGTGCATATTTTTACAAAGCACTATCACTTACTTCTCTACTCTAAATCTAGAGCAGGCTTTGCCACTGCAGTTCTGCAGGGCCTCATAGCCTCTCCTAATCCTATTTAGCCCCAGCCGCCCAACCTTAGTTTTGGGATTCTACCCAATTATAATGACTGCAACAGTGAAACACGATGAACATAGTACAGTTGTGTACCTACCATAAATGTAGATGTTTGAGTGTATTCACTGTTGCAGTCCTGGTTACCCACCCACCATCCCCCTTTCCTTTGCTGGGCCTGATCTGTACTTCTCTATTCTATACAACCTAAGTGGTGTATTTGCTTATAGATGAAGGTAGAGTTTTATTTTACTGCATGCATGTTTATTGGCATAAATTAGCCTACCCTTTTGGGGGCACCTGACATCTGGGGCAAGAAAAACTGAAGAAAATTCGTTGGCTGCATCTTTTATACCCCTGGTGCACTGACGTCAGGGGGGGAGGCGACAGCAACTGACGCCGGACCAGGACTTTGGAATTCAGGCTGACTGTGGGTAGCCTGCCAGCAGGATAACCCAACTGTAATGACTGCAACAGTGAATACACTCGAACATCTACATTTATGGTAGGTACCCAACTGTAGTTTTCTAACAACAATACAAGGATAGCCATTGCAAAAACACACCTAGTTACCACTCTTTTCTCTATGCGTCACCCATGTTCACCAATCTGCAGATTTCAGACTTGGGTAAAGTGGAAGCTTGTTATAATAAAATAATAAAATTTGCTACAGACTCTTTATATCAAACACACCACTGTCTAGCCTTGAAACAACTTTCTTGGCTGGAGCTACAACATCTGCCAACTTATAATCAGCTAATTGCTCAAAAACTACTTTACCAGCTGAAAAAAAAACGTTCTGCAAAACATAATTGAATCTTTATTCCAATAATCGAGTATTACAGTCCACTTATAAATCTCTATTAAAAGTTAACAAAGCTAAGAATACTGCTGGAGACACTTTTTTTTTCATTAACATAGCAAAAGTTTGGAACTCACTCCTAACAGTGAGAACCATGTCTAACACTTAATTTTCAAAAGTTACTTGAAACACATTTAACCAGTGTAGTCCAAGATTGTTACTGCTTCTACAATAGACCTCACTATTCCCATGCAAGCTATGTCTGTGAAAACTGACCTCTACCTCTAGTACACTAATACATGTACATCTCACCATCACTTACCATCTTACACACCCATCTCTGTATCGCCTCTAAACCTTCGTAGTCAAAAACTCTACTTCTCTTTTTGTAATTTCAAAATACTGTAAACTGTCAATTTCTAGCTGAAATTCACTGTATTAAAGGATTTGTATGTGTATTGAATGCTTTTTTGCTTTCTTAATCTGTACTCATGATTGCAGTCGGGTTAGGGAAGAGTGACCCATTGTATGTAATGTATATAACTAACCGTATGTATTTTATCTTTATCTCTGTCATGTCAAGCTTCACCACATTGGAATTATACACAAGTAATTGTAACATTTTTATTTGTCCTTCTTACACTTGTTTGTATGTGGGGCTTTTCTCCGTGGGCCTTTCCTGAAAATGGATTTTATCCAGTCAAGACTTTTCGTGATAAACAAATGTAAAATAAATAAAAGTGACACTCTTCAAGATGATTGTCTGACTGTATCTCATTTGTGTATGGAGAGAAGGGGCTGACCATATCCAAACCTCTCAACGCTCACTTGACTAGATCTGTGGTTACGTCTACTGCTTTCTTGTCTAGCATTTCCCTTGATATTTTGTGCTGTAACCACTTGGTCCAATGTCCATTTATTTCTCATTTTAAATTTGTTTTACACTCCAGAGACTGGGCTGTTTTTGGTTCACCTGTCTTGCAGAAAATCCTTCTGAGACCTCCCAAGAGTTTCAATAGCTGGGGACTCTGTTCCAACCATTGAGGAGTGGTTGGAAGAAAGAACATCAGATACAAAAGTTATGTACTTGCCATAATGATGGATCTGTGTTGTCAGGTTTTGTCATTCCTCTAGTTCCCTCCCTCCATCCCCCTTCCCTTATTATTTCATGGTTTCTGGTGTGATCATACTGACTTCTTACATGAGTTTGCTCATATGCTCTTCAAGCTCCAGAGCAGAAAATCAGTTAACGTACTAAAACTGTTTGTTTTGCTTTTGCGAAGAGGGCCCTTTGTTCGTTAACTAAAGCTCTGGAAAATTCGATCATATGTAACTAGATGGGCAGCAAGAGATTATGGGTAAGGAGGAAAGGCCTGAGGTTTGAATCCAGACTCTGGAATGACTGAAGTCTGATCCGAGTCAGATCTGAATACACAGTTGTTGAGGAAGGATGAAAGCAGACAGCACAGTTCTATTGTTATGGTAAGTACCCAACCGTCATATCGGGTCTCTCACTAATGTAGTGTGAACTGTTTTTCTTCCTGATATTGGAGAGTAATCACAGTGCTGCATACCCTACAATATTGTTTTTACATGTAAACTGTGAAAGCTGGATTTGGTATTGTATAGTTCTCAAGGAGTGCACTTGGCTCGGATGGAAAGAATGCATCCACTTTTTATGATCCTTTAAACCTGGCAAATTTGTGGCTACTGTAGTCTGCATGCATTTGCATGGATCATTTCAATCCATATCCCATAAGGCTTACTTTATGCCTGCTGTTCAGGAAGAGCCGCCCTTTGACAAAGGAATTCATATGAATGTGTGCAACACAGGTGTCTCAGCTGAATAAGATCCAGTACAAACTAGTTTTGATGTCTAGTATCATCTTCATGAAAAAAATTGAGCCACATTTGTTAGATTATGGGCTGTGTTAAAAGTTTATTGCTATGGTGTTGAGTGGTACCATAAAATGCTGCATTTCACCTTGCATTGTTTGTATTTGCTGGGCAGATGGTGAGCAGGTGATAGGAGCAGTGAAACATTTCAAGAATACTGGCAGCCCGATTCACACTGTGGATTTACATGACCTGACATGCCTTTGGTAACGGACAAGAGGACCCAGTGACTGTGCCTGAACTTTGCCCTTTCCTTATTGTTCAGCTTTGACGTCTGCCATCTCATTTGATTTTTTATTTTATGAAGGTTACCATAGCTGTTCTGATCTTACTTGTTATATGTAGGAAGTATACATTTATATAAAAGAAAACAAATCATGTTAAAATATTCCCAGTTGTAAATGTTATACATTGCATATATTCTTTTTGTTTGTCATCAATTCATCATTGCATAAATTGATCAATTCCTGCCTTCCCTTAAACGTCACTCCTCCCCCAAAACATTTTTCTGCATGTATTGTTCCCACATTTTCCATTTTTTCCATGTAATTTGCACCTACCTTTTTTTAAAGAATAAAGATCCCACTTCCAGTTTTTATTTTTGTTAAAATATTCAATACTTCAATTATATGTATATATCTTGACTCGTTTCATAAGAAAGTTGACAGACCTAACCTTTCTGCTGGGTATTCCACACTTGAGACTAGCCCATCAAAACTTTAATTTTATAACTTCATAAGCTCACAAGTAATTTTTTCCCTGCTCCAGCTACTATTGTTTGCTGTGTAAGAGGCAAACTGTGTTAAAGCGATGCTCCAGAACTGCTGTGCTGTATTGATTAAGGTAAAAAAAACAAACTACTGCTCTATATTTCCTTAATTTGTTGTGCTAGAGTTAAGTGTTGCAAAAAGTCATAGTTTGGTGGCACAGCAAGTAGCCACTAAAAAGAATAAAAAAGTAGTGAGCGATAAATCCACAGGACGATATGTACTTTTCCAGTAGTAGATGTCACCTACTTAGAAGTTCATAGGTGTTTACTAGGCTAAAGACCACATACGTTTATATATATATATATATATATATATATATATATATATATATAGATTAGATATAGATATATATATAGATTAGATATAGATATATATATAGATTAGATATAGATATATATATAGATTAGATATAGATGTATAGATATAGATGTATAGATATAGATATATAGATATAGATATATAGATATAGATGTATAGATATACATAGATATACATATATATATATATATATATACCCTCTCTTTAATTTCTCCAAAGCTTTTAGGTTTCTAATACTATGATGGGAATGGACCCTTTTCCCAAGTCAAAATATGATTAAAGTTCATGAAATTAGTATGGCTTCCATCTATGATGTCAACCAAAATTGTTCTTCGCAGCACCCATAATGTGCCCAGTAATGAGACTTTCTGCAATTGGTAACATACCTAAATACAATTGTAGATTCTTTTATATAAGACCCATTGCTCCTACTGCTATTGGAACTGTTTAGGTATCTTTCTTCCACATTGCTCTCGTTTCTGTCTGCAGATCCTGATATTTTATGCCTTTGTATCTGTCTCTCTAAGCAAGGCACTGTAGTCACTGGGTGTAGTGGTTTACATAATCAGTGCTACTTTTATCTTCTTTTCTTGGACCACTATATCCAGTTTTCTTCCATCTGTCTTTTGAACTGTTGTTAATGGGTGTTCTCATGTGATATGTTTGTCTTTTCGGCTTTTCCCAGTTAA
>NC_056729.1:851360910-851433410 GCF_019279795.1 Protopterus annectens
CATTTTAAAACATTTTCAAACACTTTAAGACAGTCCTATAACATAACATACATCTCTTGTCCACAAAAGTGTAAAGCGTACATTTTTAAACTCCCAAAAATACGATGTTATAAATGATGACTTCAAAATGTAAACAGATATTATTAAACAGATATTATAGTAAACATCACATCTAAGGAATCAACTTCATTCTACGGAATCAGTTATGGGGTGTGTACAGTGTAAATCTAGCCATAGGCAGTATATCTACTCCTTATTTATATATATATACATATACACACACACAACTTGGGCTTTCAAGTAGCCAGGCCTCTCTGCACTGACAGTTTATAGAAAACCAAAGTCTGCTGTGGAGATGGTCTTATTTAAACTTTTTGGACTCTGCAACCGAATACATACTTATCCCAGCAGGGAAATCTTTCCTGAGCTACTCCTTCATCCCCTCCTACCTCTGTGATACCTGCCTTTTCCAGTCATGTTTCTTCCGAGAAGTATTGAGCATATGGCAGTGGGCAGTTTCACCCCAGCACTGTTTTATTACCGTACGTATTCCTGGAGCAGGCTGATTCCCCATGATAATCACTTAATTTAGCCACAGCTATGGCAATAGTTCCTGAAGTGTGAGAAAAGGGGAGGGGTCATGGTCTGTAGTCTTACTTGTCTGACCAACACAAGCTGTCTGAACTTTTTTTGGTGATCGTTCCATCCATCTGAGATGCACTAGCATAGGACTAGCCATGTAGGCTACTTTTGTTTTTCCTCTGATGATGGAATTCTTCTTTCTTTATAAATAGGGCCAAGGTAATTGTAGCTAGTTTATTCAATCAGTGCAGGTGTTTCTGTTAATGAGATTTCAGGTGGAGCCTATCTTCAGGAAGACTTTGAAGACGACCCTACTGTCTCATTCTTGTAGTAATTCATGTCTGAATACTGGGGCTATGAAGATAACAGCTTGGCCTCTCCACTTCCACAGGCAACTAGTGATCAAGGGAGTTACAGTAGGGTGGTAGCTGTTGTCGCATATTTATTTAACTGATTTATTTGCCTTTGTTGATAAAGTCCAACTAAGTAACGCTCCTTTTGATAGGAGGCCCAGCGAGCAAAGCTGCATATAATTCACGCTTGCTGCTGTAGGAATGGATGTAAACTGTACAAATTACATTTTTACTTGCAAGTAGATACATTTTAACAAGTAAGCACCATATTATATAACCAGTGTGAGCTAATGTTTTTAAGTTAGTACATATCTGAAGGACATTGAGTTTTCGGTGCCACTACATTTATTATTAAAATACAAGTAGCATATTGCATACAATTTTAGAAATTAATTGGATTGCTTTAGCTGTACATATATTTTTTATGTGTCTTAAAATTATTGTAGCATCTATGCAAGAGAGGAGTTGTTATAATTCAGTAGTGTATAAAACAATAAACTAGTGGTCTTAAAACTTCATTGATTAGCTCAGTCACAATAATTTCCAAAAAGTCATGAAACCCAGGTAGTGTTCCAAAGCAACAAACCTTTGTCACAGACTAGCAATCCTCAGTAACGAAAAATCAGAAAGTCATGGAACCCAGGTTATGTTCCAAAGTAACGAGCCTTTATTTGTCACAGACGAGCAATCCTCAGTAACAGAAAATCAGAAATGTTTTAAGAATATTAAACATTTCAGCTTTTATATACTTAAAAGTAGGTGTGGAAAATGTATGCAGTGTTTAATTTTACATTTTAAACCAGCCTGTTCAAGGCAAACAGTATAAACAGGGCAGTAGAAGTGCATTTTAGAACAAGTACCACCCTCTACACACTACTACTGATTAGATCAAACTAACTCCTAGTTGAGGAAAATACTGCCCATCTGTTTACAACCCACATTTCAAAATCAGGTATTCAAAAAGCATAAAATACACATAAGAGGACTTTTAACTAAAATTGTTTTGGGCTACCTAATGCAGTAGAGCCTTTATCAGGTCTTTGACAACCAATATCAAGAAAAAAAACATAGCTGTAACCATAAATATAATCTCAACTAGAACATTATTAA
This sequence comes from Protopterus annectens, assembly GCF_019279795.1. NCBI lineage: Eukaryota > Metazoa > Chordata > Ceratodontiformes > Protopteridae > Protopterus > Protopterus annectens. The sequence continues at coordinate 851,362,956 of NC_056729.1, forward strand.
TATAAAACTACATTTGTCTAATATCATGTAGTAAATCTCCATCCATGTGTATTGGTATGCATAAAAATCTAACAGCTCAGAAAAAAGTGCTTTACCAAAAAAAAAAAAAACGACCATGACAGTTTTCATGTTTACATATCCTTCACATGCTTCAGATGTGAGATGGTAGAGCAGCATTCAGCTTCCTAAAGGTGAAGGGAGATTGGTTGCCTCTTCAACAGAAAGAGCACATTGATGTCAAAGAGAAGAGGGCTGTTCTGCTGGCTCTTCAGGCCTTTTATCCTCCTTTCTCCCCAGGACCTATCAAGGTGTTTACAGCAAATACGACAGTGATGTGGTATGTTAACAAACAGGGGTGGGTGGGGGTGAGCAAGGCCATATCTTCTTTGCTAGTTAGCTATTCTAGTGTGGGAATTGGCTGTCCAGTATCAAGTGACACTTCAGGCAGTCCACATTTTGTCAAGTCAAAACATTGTGGCAGATTTTCTGGGCAGGTCTATAACTCAGTCCCACATATTGTCCACCAGTGTGGTTCTCCTCAAATAGAATTTTTTGCCTCCCCTCTAAACAGATAACTTTCTTTCTTTTGTGCCGGAGTTCCAAGCCCTCTGGTTTGGAAGTTGAATGCCTTCTCTTTTTCTTGGAAGAGGATGTTTCTGTATGCCTTTCCTTCATTCCAAAAGTCCTGTTCAAAATTCAACAGGACACTCCCAAAATCTTTTTGGTGACTCCTTTATGGCTGCCCATACAGATTTTTAAAATTTTGGTCATCGAATCCATTAAAATGTAGAAGTGAATCATATTTAATGATTGTACAGGCTGTTTTTGAGTGCCATGTAACTGAAATCGTCCTTTTTAGCAGCTTGATGGTTGTCCTAGGCTGTGTGTACTTGGCTTAATAGAAAAGGTATATCTGTATCTATCTCTCTCTCTGTGTGTGTGTGTGTGTGTGTGTGTGTGTGTGTGTGTGTGTGTGTGTGTGTTTGCACAAGAGAATGGAAATACTGGGAAGAAAGAAAGTGGGGGAAAGAAAAAGCATGGACATGGGGGCTGGGGATAAGGCTTAGTGTAACTTGAGAAGGCACACGGTTGCGTTTGTGGCATAGTGATAGAGTACCAGCACCCACATACTTACAAACAAGACAAAGGCCGCCCGGCTATCACAGTATGTGTGCTAGTTAAAGGAGTAACAGGCATGTTGTTGGGAAAGTATGGGCAGAATTAGAATTACACCTTGTGGTGTTTGTGAGTGTGCATTAAGAATATGTCATCTGTCTCGGCCTTCATAGTCTTCTGCAGGTAAGTGAGATTATCAGAAGTGATGGTGCGTATTTTAAAAAAAAAAAAAACCTTGTTTGCATAAACTCCATCATTTTAGGTGAAAATTAGGACCAAAGGGACCGCTTCACTACCAAACTTCTCAATAAGTTAGAAACGGAATGAAGATGCGGCCTTCTGTTTCATGCTTTTATAGTTGATTTTAATGGGACTTGGGTGTAAAGTAGCAATGGGTTCTTTTGATGTTTGCAGACTGCAGTTTTATTATGGCTTTGTTGTAGTTTACTTAGCTGACAGGACTGTAGATTAGTTAAGATTGATGTAACATAGGTTACGCTGGGAAGTAGATAAGGTCAAGCTGTGGTCTTTATTGCTGGTTTGGCAGGAAGGTTGAATTTGTAAAGAAGTTCTTCTCATTTATGGTTGTTGTTTTGAAGTATATGTTGAATGTGCTTAGTGACTTTGAGTTTTGGACAAGTATTGCAAGTAGTTTTGTTTATATACTAGACAGGTTATGCGATTCCTTGTTGATAGTATTGCTTTGTTACAGTTTGATTTTTATGGTGCCAGATCTAAGTGTAGGTTTTGTTAGGATATAGAAATACAATATAGAGTTTTGTTTTACCATTTTTCTTTTGTAAAGAAATGGTATAGATTGGTTTGGAGCTGTTTTGATTTGAAGAGGTTGCACATTGAGTTATCTGCTTGTTGGATTAGATTTGCTGGCTGAGAGGCTGCATTCATTTTGTTTGGTATATTAAAGGGGAGCTGACGGATGTCCTTCCATGTCACTGCTCTATATTCTTTACAATAGGATCCTCTGCCAGTAGTAGCCCAATGGAGCCTTTAGGTTGTAATGGGCACACTGTACGTCACACCTATGCTCTCTGCACATGGTGTAGGGCATAAAGATTAAGTCTGGACATACCATCTTCAGAATTTCTTTACTGCCAGTCAGAATGCCATCTTTGATCATAGGTCTGAATGCTCGTTTGTCTACTGGTTTCTGCCGCTCTCAGGTAACTACCCCATTATTTTTTTTTGTTTGTTTTATTATCTTGCGTTTTTACGTTGTTTCTGGTCGTTGGGTTTCATGTCATCCAAAAAGGGGAAATACCATTGTGGGAGACAGCTTCGCCATAAAGTTAGTCACAAGCAGTGTTTGTTTTGTTTCGGTGCTCCCACGACCATATGTCTTGTGAGTTTTGTCAATCCTTTGTCCCTAAGACATTGTGGAGTTTGCTTTCTTTCCTTGTGATTTACATAGAGCACCAACAACTTAAACTATTGACTAAGGATACCATGGAAGGACCTTCCTGGCCCGAGGGTCAGCCATCTGCAAAGAAAAAGTCCATGAAAGCTCTGTCTGATTTTTTGGATGTACTACCTCCAACGGACATCTCTTTTGAGGCTGGTGAAAGCCCAGTGGATCGTCTGGTTTCTCTCTTGGAGTCCTCTGCTGCAACTGCTTCAGAGGCCTGCATGGATCCAACTCCACCCATGTCCATGAAGGTTTTGCAGACATCCGCTTTCAGAAAATGTAGGCTAACAGAATCCTGTTTTTCTATAATATTGATATAATTAAGTAAATGAATCGGGGGATTTGTTACTGACACAGGAAGCAGAAACAAATCTATTTTTATTCTGCCACTGTTTGCGGGTAAGTACTGGCAGATTTTGACTGCCTGAAGTGAGAGTCTACCTTAAGTAGGGGGTGCTTAACATTTGTTAAGATCTGGTCTTGCTCTGTAGCAGTATTTTATTGATTTGTCTTTTCTGGATGTCCCCATAATTATTCTAAGTATACTAGTCGTCGTTGTGTCTTTTGGCTTTTCCCAGTTAGGGGTCGCCACAGCAGAACTCCGGTCCCCTAATGATTGGCGGTAGATTTTTACGTGCCGAGTTGCCGGCCCTGACACACAACCTTCAACGAAGGTATGCTCATTCATGCATGTCTCCACACAGAAGACACTCTAGCTGAGAATCGAACAGGGGCAACATGTTACTGTGAGGCGACAACGCTACCGCAGCACCACCAGCACAGCATCTCTATACATTATATGCTTTATATATGCATTATATGCTTTATATATGGACAGTGTGTGAATGCATTTTTCTATTTCCAGCCACATTATTTCACAGTGTACATTAGCGGACCGGAGATCCGCTGTGGCGACCCCTAACCGTGAAAAGCCGAAAGACGTAACTCCTCATTAGGTCAGTGTGGTATAAAAATCTGAATGTAAATATGAAAGAGTGAGTAACAAATGACTTAACGGTGCCTAATATCTCAGCTGCAGTTTTCCCCTATCTCAGCTGCAGTTTTCTCCTGTGTGCTTTGCAGTTTAGTTGCTTCATATGCTGCCTCTTATTAGTTGGTAAGCCATTTAGTCAAAGAATTGAGGCCCCCCTCAAAAAAAAAAAATGTGATACCATAAGGAGCTGTGGATCTCAAAGTATTCAGAAAAGGTACTGTAGATTTGAATGAGTTAAGTGGATATGTCTGTTAGCTTGTCTAGTGGATGCATTAAGTGGAGATACTGAAGTTTGTTAGTCCAGTGATGTAATCCAGATAACGTTTCTACAGTTTGCATCTTTCAGATAGCCAGGTCTCTGCTTCCGTTATATTCACCATCTCAAGTTTCAAGCCTTTTAAGTGAATTTTATAAGCTCTAAGTGTGTGTTTTTGTCCTAGATTCCATTACGTCTGCAAGAATTATTTTGTCTGAGTGGTCCTGCTCTGGAAACTCATATTGTCTCTGTCTTGTACTTTTCACCACCGGCCTATGTTGACCCCATACATTTTGCTAACTTAGCAGCTTGTGTCTAGGGATTTACACTTTGTCTGTAGGAATATCCTTTCATACCTTCCTCTACCTGAAGGGTTAACTGCTGTCCTGTTCCACAATCGTTACCCATTTGTCATATTAGTAGTTTTTGTATAGATGTGTATGTAAAACATAAGCATTTAGAGAACTGATACCTGTGAAAAAAAGGGTGATCCCAGTACAAGAATAATATTTTTTAAAGATGTAAACTTGTGTGGATTTGGTGGTGGGAATTGGACTCCACCTGCCCTTGTATTCCATTCACTGTGACAGTGACACACACACCTGTGCAGGTTGAGGCTTATGCTTATGGTTGGCAAGACTCCAAAGAAGGCAGACAAGTACAGCAATGTAACTGATCAGTGCTTATTGGTTCTTTATTTGAATACAGACATTAATCGCCCAAAGTTCACATCTGTTTTATTCAGTTACCTATAACTAGCCCTTTTATTAGGAAGGAAACTGAGCCTTCAAATGCTGTCTATAAAATTTGCTGAGATTGCATAACAGTATGTTCTGACACTAGCTGCCATTCTGTGAAACAGCTTCAGTACGGGCCTTGCCTGCATCATTAAATACCTAGGTATAAGCGTGTTCAAGAAACAGAATTTTAAAATAGAACCCAACAGTAGTTGATTCTGAGTGCGCGTATGTACGTGTGTGTTTGTGTGTTCGACTAACTGACTTAAAATAGTAGTTTCATAGCTTAAACACTAAACCTTTGCAGTAGGCACAGGACACACACACACACGCAGACACACACACACACACACACACACACACACACACACACACACACACACACACACACACACACGCAGACACACACACACACACACACAGACACACACACACACACACAGACACACACGCAGACACACACACACACACGCAGACACACACACACACGCAGACACACACACACACACACGCAGACACACACACACACACACGCAGACACACACACACACACACACGCAGACACACACACACACACACACACGCAGACACACACACACACACACACGCAGACACACACACACACACACACACACACACGCAGACACACACACACACACACGCAGACACACACACACACACACACACACACACACACGCAGACACACACACACGCAGACACACACACACACACACGCAGACACACACACACACACACACAGACACACACACACGCAGACACACACACACACACGCAGACACACACACACACACACAGACACACACACACACACACGCAGACACACACACACACACACACACACGCAGACACACAGTGTTGTTCGTGTTTCACTGGGTTATCTGCCTGCAAATAGCCCTCAGTCTGCCTGAATATCAGAGTCTTGGGATTTCTGCGTCGCCTCTTCCATGATGTCAGGTCATCAGAGGTATAAAACATGCAGCCGACACCATTACATCAGCTTTTCTTGCCGAGTGGAGCCTGAAGCAGAAGCAGTTCGCAAGTGCCGGTCGGCCGCATCTTGAAATTTTCATTAATTGAGTTTCAAACCTGAAGTCTTCTGAAGCTAAGTACCCCATTGGGTTTCCTTTTTTCTTCCTCTAACCAATGTCAGAAAAAGTTAACAATTCTCTTGCCTGTGGAAAGCAAATACCTCACTAAGAGATTTTCATTCTTACTGCGTCACCTGTTTAGGCCCAGACCACGACATTCCTCGCTGTCTGTTTTGTGCCTTGTTCAATGCCCAAACTGTTCATTGTCGGGCTATCTTTGTCACTAAATTCTTTCGCTGTCGTTCTCCATATTCAGAAATGGCTTCATTAAGCGATCCGACTTCCGATCTTCCGAAAAACGTAAGGATAAAGACAGAGCAGACCGCATAGGTCCAAAACTGCCAATGACTCTTCCGTTAAGCTAGTCGCCAGTTTGCTGGTACCCAGTGAGGTGCTTTCGCAGACCCTGATACCTGCTTCTACAGATTCGCAGGCCTCTACTGAGACCCATTCTGAGTCCGGTATGCTGCGAGATGCTTCTTCGATTTATGGAACCTGCGGATATCTCTACCTTGGATGGGTCCAGAGCTGCTGTCAGGCACCAGCTTCTGAGGGTGTATTCAGACCTTCCGATGTTCGTTTAAACCAACTACTTCGTTTTTGACTAAAATTGCTGAATTTCTCAGGCCCAGAGTTCGCACTATCGCACTATGCGTAGGAAACCGACGACCAAAGTGCGTTCTCAAGCTCCCATGCCACAGAAACAAATGCTTAGAATGGCTGAAGACCTTATTATTTTAATCCGGGGAAGCCAGCCCTCCCCCTATAAGAGACAAAGAATTGATTTTCCTTCTGATTTTACAGATCATGAGTTCGATGACTCTCGCCCCTCTGATTACCAGAACATTCCCTTGTCTACTTATGAGGATTCAGATGCAGAGGATTCCATTCCCTCTGCCTCCCCCCAGAGGACTTTTCTTTCTGTGAAACCCTGCATACCCTAAGAGAGCATTTCCACTGGGAATGACAGGATTATCCTCTGTCCAAAAAGAGACTCGGGGAATTTTTAGACTTGCCTCAGCACAGGTCTCTAACTATACCCCCCCTGTTTGGATATTGTAGATGATGTCTTCATGGAATCCGGTCTTACCCCTGATACTTTACCTCCAGCTCCTAGAAAGCTGGACTGGTATTGGAGCACCTGACTCTCACAAATTTCTCTTTAAAAATCCTTCTGTGGATCCAGAGACCATTTCCTACAGACCTAAAAGTATTAAGGCTCCTACAGCCAAAGACCATACCCCTTCGGACAGGAATTCTAGGGCTTTAGACAGATTGGATAAGAAGGTATATATCTCTGCAGCTCTTGCCATCAGGGCTTTTAAGTGCCAGTTTTACATGTTGAAGTGCCAGCAGCATGTTATGGAACTAATTTAAACAAAAAATGTTATTGATTCCTGATTGTGCAGAGAATAAAGATTTACAAGAGTTAATGCATTCTGCAAACAAAGTTGGTGTGGTTTCAATGCGTTAGAAGCATCTTGCAGGGCTGCTGTCACTGGGTCTGTTCTGAGAAGGCATGCTTGGCTGAAGGAACAAATCTTGCCAGACCATGTCAAAGCAAAATTACTAGATGCTCCATTAAACCAAGAATGTTTGTTTGGCACAAAAGCAGAAGTGGTTCTTAAAAAGATGGAGGAAAAAGCTAAATCTATGCAAACTGTTAAAGATTTCTTACAGGTACAGCCACCTAGATTCAGTAGGCATTGCCCTTCAAAAAACTGATCCTTTCCCATCCCTCCCAGGCCTTCTCAGTCCAAACCCATGAGCAGCAGACTACAGTCTCAGGGTATGCATAGATTTAAACAATGGAGTGCTCCCACCTCAAAAACAGGGAGTGGTAAGCCACCCTCCTATGGAAAAAGTTCACAATGACTTGTCCTTCATCCTTCCCAGCCATTCCCAAGTACTTGCACCCCTAGGAGGAAAACTCGCCCTGCATGCAAAAAACTGGGAATACATTACCCAGGACTGATGGGTCTTAAACATTGTATCCCAGGGATACAGATTCTACTTCCACTCACTGCCAACCCCAAGCGGATTGCCAGACCTTCCTCCAAACCAGTGGGCAGAGCCCCAAAAGCAAGCCCTTCTCAGTATCAGAGCTATTCAGCCCGTTCCAACAGAGCAAAGGGGACAGGGTTTCTACTCCAGACTATTCCTGGTGCCCAGAAAAGAGAGCTCTTGGCGCCCTATCCTGGATCTGTCAATTCTTAACACCTTCCTGGTGGTACCAAAGTTCAGAATGCTTACACTCAAACAGCTGCTTCCTATGTTAGCCAAGGACTCCTGGCTGGTCACCCTAGATTTAAAAGAAGCTTATCTATGCAGTTCTCTGCACTTTTCTTTGGCTTATCTACTAAGCCCAGGGTATTCACAAAGTGCCTGGCTCCAGCCATTGCATACTGCAGGCAGAGAAACATTCAAATTTACCCATACTTGGACGATTGCCTGATTCAGGCGGACAGTCATGAATTGCTACTTCAGCACCTGACATTTGTAAAGAGACTCCTAACATCTCTGGGGTATACCATCAAAGAAAAGAAATCACATCTGGTACCCAGCCAAACACAACTTGCCAGATGGCATTCCTTACTCCAGAAAAGCAGGTTTATTTGACCAATTACTTCAAACTACTGGCCACCCAAACCCAGCTATCTGCAAGAAAATACTGCAAGCGTAGTGTTCATGGCCTCATGCATTGTCCTAATTCCATATGCAAGACTGCATGTGAGGAAACTTCAATGGTACTTAAAATGTCTCTGGTGTCAACATTCTCAGGACCTGGAAACAGTGATTCCTATCATTCCTTGTCTAAGGACAGAGTTCCTTTGGTGGACAGAGGCCTGTAACCACAACAAGGTACTCCCTTTCACTCAACCCCACCGCCCAAACCCGGATAAGACTCATCAGACTATGCATGCTGGCCTCACATGGCAGGCAAATGCATTCAAGGCAAATGGAGCCCAGGACAAATGCACCTGCATGTCAATCAAAAAGAAATGTTAGCTGTACAGAATGCACTGACAGCCTTTCAAATACCTTATCCTTCCAGGAAAACTGTTGATAAAGACAGACAACACCACAGTCATTCCTCCCCACTCTGCAGGTTACCATGGCTCTGTGGAACACAGCCTTGAGCAACTAAGTGCACCTGCAAGCTGAATTCCTGCCAGGCAAAGAAAATTCACTGGCAGACAATTTAAGCAGAAATCTAATGGACCCACACGAGTGTTAACTGGAACACAACACATTCAAGCTTCTAATCCACAGGTGGGAAACACCAGAGGTGGACCTCTTAGATTTCCCCCAAAACCATCAATTGAGCAAATTTTGCACCAGAACTCCCCACAGTGGATGCCCTTTCCTTTACATGGGAAAACTTCTATCTATGCTTTTCCTTCTCTGCCCCTCCTCTCGAAAGTACTACTCCAAGATCAAACACGACGGGCCAAGGACAATCCTGATTGTACCAGACTAGCCATGTCTGCACTGGTACCCACTTTTACGCAGTCTGACAGCAGTACCACCCTGACACCTGCATCAGACCCCCTCATTGCTGTCCCAGCAGGAAGGCCAGATTTTACATCCTCAGCTGCAAACCCTGAACCTAGCAGCCTGGCTTATTCCCTGAATGCATCACCACCAACCTTCAGCAAACAGGTGCTGGATGTCATCCTTGAGGCCAGGAGGCCTAGTACTAGAAAATCCTATTCAGAAAAGTGGAAGTGATACTGCTCTTGGTGCCAGTTTCAGGGTAAGGACACAACCGTCCCCACCTTACCTCAAATTCTAATTACCTAGCAGAGCTGCTCCACAAAAGCTTCTCCTTCTCTTCAATTAAGATTCATGCCTCTGCCATCTCAGCTCATTACAGTACTGAGCCACCTCTCTTTTTCTCACCCTCTGGTCAAACAGTTCCAGAGAGGAGCTAACAATTTAAGACCCCCGAGGAGAGCTCCCATCCCCTGCCTGGGACCTTAACTTTGTACTAGAGAAGCTCATGCTTCCCCCTTTTGAGCCTGCTGCTACAGCAGAGTTAAAATTCCTCTCTTGGAAAACAGCCTTACTTCTAGCCATCAATTCAGCAAGAAGAGTGTCTGAGTTGCAGTCCCTTATGGCTGTGGAACCCTTCATTATCTTCCATGCGGACAGGGTTTCCCTCAGGACTAACGCATCATTTATGCCCAAGATGGTATCCAGTGTGGCTTTAAACCAATCCATCCATTTACCCACCATTTTTCCTAATCCTCACAATAAAGGGGAAAGGATCCTGCACTCCTTGGATGTGCACAGACAGTTTGGGTTCTACTTTGGCAGAAATAAACCTTTCAGAAAATCTGACCAGCTGCTAGTCGGCTTTGCTACAGGGGCAGAGGGTAAGGCCATTTCAAAGCAAACCATCTCCAAATGGATAGCACACTGCATCCATTTCTGCCACAAACACCATGGAAAACCTACCCCACAGGGGATCAGAACCCATTCCACTAGGGCTACCTCAACCTCTACAACATTTCTCGGGGGAGTCTGTACCAGGGACATCCTGGAATCTGCAAGCTGAAGTTCTGTACACACCTTCACCAAGCATTACCACTTGCTTATCTTTTCTAAATCCAGATCTGGATTTGCTATAGCAGTCTTACAAGTCCTGCTAGCAAGCCCTAACACTTCTTGAGTGCCTCCACCCTTCCTCAGCTTTGTGAATCAACCCAAGTGTGATGACTGCAACACTGAAACATGAAGAACATAGTACAGTTGTGTACACTTCCCATAAATATAGATGTTAGAGTGTATTCACTGTTGCAGTCCTGGTTACCCTCCCTCCAGCCCCCTTGCGTATCTGTACTTTCTACCTATCTTCTTTTTCGGCCATATCTTATGGCAGTGGTGATTACTTTTTACTGGAGGTGTTCCACACCATGTAATTGCTTCCTAATTTGGGGGCTCCTGACATCTGGGGCAAGAAAAACTGATGTAATGGCATCGGCTGCATGTTTTATATCCCTGATAACCTGACATCATGGAAGAGGTGACAGCATCCGATGCAGAAATCCCAAGATTCTGGTATTCGGGCCGACTGAGTGCTACCTGTAGACAGATAACCCAAGTGTGATGACTGCAACAGTGAATACACTCTATTATCCCCATTTATGGTAAGTGTACACAACTGTACTTTCTCAATAGGTAGGTGAGGTCAGCATGCTAAAATATTTGCTTTTCTTACCCTTGTAGCACTGCCACCAGCAGATAGAAGAAAGACACCAGTTTTAGTGAGTGGTACACAGTTGTAGTCTGTAATCATCTACACAGTGACTAACTTTTGCCTGTTTGTTACTCATTCAAAAAAGTCGTTAAGTGGCATGATGAAACTTGCAACAGAGGTAAGTATCAAAAGGTAAAAGATTGAACATGTCACATTTCTTGAATGTGATACCATTTGATTCTGCACATACCATTTGATTCTGCACAACACCAGGTTTTCATCTTTGTTTTAAATTGTGTACATAATTAGTATACAGTTTTAACAGGATATTAAAGCATTAGTAGGTTCTACTGTTTCAGCATCTGTGCTGTAAAGCACTTCTGCATTGAATCTTGGAGATTAGAGAAGCACAGATGGGCAAAGACTAGTTTCTTTAACTTTTGAAGTTGAGAGATAAGCTGATTTTACAACTGTGATGTACTGAAATGTTTTAGGTTTATATGAAGGTAACTTCATATGCTCATTCTGTAATATTTCTGTTGAAATGTGATGGAAACGATGGGGTAAAAATAAAAATGTTGAAATAACGAAGCAAATTGCATTCTTTTGTGGCTCATCTCTTTTTCCTCATTGTTTCTTTAATTTATGTTATAGGCTGAAACTGGTATAGCTCCACTCCTGGCACCCAGTTGGCCCATTGTGTTGTAGGGCCATGTGCCGTGAGTCTAGGCAAGGATCCTGCAACCCATTTTGCCTGGAAAGCTGTTAATGGCCCATCTGTTTCCCTCCAGCTGTGACCGTCTTAATTTATCATTAGGGCATGAAAAAGAAAAGGTAGCCCATGTTAGGCAGTAGAGTCACCTTTCACTTCTCTGCAATTTTCATTTCTTGGATGCTGAGAAAGTCACTTTTTCAGGGTGTCCCACAGAGTGTGCAGTAACAGTAAGCTGGTTCTATTCACTCTGAGGCCTTGTTCCTGACTACCCAGGTAATGCATCAAGTCATTTGATTTCCAAGTGCCCATTTTTCTTCCTTAGTTAGAGGATTCATTGTATATTTCAAGGAAAAGAACCAGAAGGTCTGTCCGAGTGCCCTCATTGAAGGTAATATTGAAGGGACCATTTCTATGCCTTCCTCTCCAGAGCAACCTCCAGTATAGTGAAGTCTTGCAGAGAATGAAAAAAAGGAAGTTTGGCCTATTCAGAAACTCCGTTATCCACAGAAGACACTTTGGGCTGCCTTCTGACCCTACTAAGCATCTTTCTGGTGATTCCTGCTTTTAGTGGACATTACAGGAGCTGTGATTGGTGCTATTGGATAACCAGGACACCACAACTCCGTATACAAGGAAGTTGAACAGGATTTTTAGACCCCTGACAAAAATGTGAGCAGAGACTCTCAAACCAGATGTGACCATTTCTGCAGCAGGACTGAGGAGGAATTGTGGGCTTCATAACCCTCCCTCCTCAGTAACAAATCTAGCACACTGAATAGGCTGTGAAAGCTGGCCTTTACATCCTTAGCACTGCATAGGTACTCCTGGGTGGGCCACACTAACCTCAGTGAAGACACTGAAGTTAATTTATAGATGTATGCAAGGAGAGAGAGGTATAATTCCTTAAAACCAGCCATCCAGAAAGTTCTGCAGACCACAGAGGCAAGGATTTTACTCCATGTTCATTTGGCACCCAGGAGGATGTAGATGTCAAGCTCATACTAGAGCCCAGCAGCCATAATACTGCTGCTCCAAAGGAACGATTGTGTATGACCATGCTTTATATGGAATAGATTGATTTGTAGTCTTTCATACTGTGTAGGATGCTTGTTTGCAGGTAGAAACTGCCAAGATATTTGAGAATTTTCTTCTTGGAATTCTAGGGTACTTGCATGCAGTCAGAAATTGCCACAATTTCTCTTAGATTTCTTCACTTCAGATTTAGGACGTCAGCTTAGGTCCTTGCCATTTGGTCTGACTTTAATCCCTTGAGTGTTTTACAGATTCATGCCTGTGTGTGATGCCTTGCCTAAAGCTAAAGATGGTATTTCCTTACCTGGATGACTAGCTGTTGGCATCGGCTATGAGGGACACCCTGATGTGGGGCAGTTATTTGTTGCTTGGGATCTTGCCTTTGCCAGATTGATGGCAATTTCTGGTAAGTATCAAATCAGCTTCTCTCAAGGCATTCTGTTCATAGGGTCTTTGATCAGTTCCATTGTTTAGGTCAAGTTCATCTCTGTCTAGATAGGGTACAGTACAAGTTAGTCAGTTTCTTCTCCAACTGCTTAAAGTAAAGTATCTGTAGACTGTCTTTGAATCTTCGGATTTATGAATGCCACAGTGTTTGTAGTTATTTGTGCTAGACTGCATGCAAGGAGTTTGGAGTACTCGCAGCATTGTGATCTTTAGAACATTTGGACAAAATCACCAAGGCGTACTGCCCCAATGTGCACTGGTTTCTTCATTTGAACAATATCCTTTGAGACAGTCCATTTAAGTACTATACATCTGTGGCGTCAGTCATATGGACATTTCTGCCATAGGGTACAATTAATACATCAGTGATCAAGATGGTCAAGGGGATGATGATGTTGCAAGAGTCAGTTTGTTTGAATTACAGCTGCAGTAGTCCCAGCTACTCTGACTGCAGCTTCTGAAGGCCTCGCAACCCAGTCTGACTTCCAGAGCTCCCTCCCAGTTATGTATGGCTACCCCTTAGCGACTGCTGGATATTGTCTCTAAAAAACTGATATCCAATCATGCCATTTAGTTTTTGTTTTTGCTACATTTTTCAACATGAGCTGGTTTGGTTGTATCCATAGTCTTTCCTGATTTGGAGCTCACTTTAGGCAAGTGCCCAGTTGAGGAATTTTCTTTTTACTTGTGTTGTTGCTTATAGCCATACATTGTCTGGGTAGTCGGACAACTGGTTATATTTTGAAGTACTTCTGGCTCCAGGAAAAGGCACATACTCTCGAGGTAGGCAGATTCCACAAAGCAAAGGTACTCTTGGCTGTGCCTCACTAATTTCAGTGAGGGCATTGAAGCTACATGAATGGATGCAGGCGAGGAGAGAAATGTGATTCCTCAACAGTCCTCCAAAAACTTTCAGCAAAGCCATGTGAGCTATGAGCATGATGTTGAAGACTGTAGTCTTTGTCATAAATTTCCTTCCAAGACTCTTACAAATTGTAAGTTTTTCTTGCAAAACTATTTGGATAGAGATTTGAGGCCTTCACCTTTTCTCCAGTGGCATGTTCATGTTAGTCCTCTGTCTTTGACGTCTACATAGGAAGAAGCATATTGGGCACTGAAGTCATGCAATCCAAGTCCCATCACGATGTCCTTCAAGGATGCATCTGCAGTCATAACATATGGGTTGTCCTGCCTCAGGCAGCCCTTCGGTCGGCGGATTCCAAAGTCTGGGTCTGGCCTCGGCTGATGTCGCACTTTCCCTGACGTCAGAGCGTCTGGGGTATTAAAGCATCAGCCGACACCATTTTCCTCAGTCTTTCTTGCCGCGCGGTGTCCGAAGCAGAAGCTGTTCGCAAGTGCCGGTCGGTCAGATCCAGAGATTTCAGCTACCGAAGACTTCGAAAAGCTAAGTACCCCGTTGGGGACTCTTTCTTGCCTCAGCCGATGTCAGACAAAGTAAATAATTGTTTAACTTGTGGGAAACAAATACCTCATAAGGATTTCCATTCTTACTGCCTTCCTTGCTTAGGCCCAGACCACGACGTATCAGTCTGTTTAGCCTGTGCCTCCTTCAACCGACGAACTCTTAGACGTCGGTCGGAGTTTGCAGAGGAATTTTTTGGAGCCGCTTTTGCTTATAAAATGCCGTCGGAGACTCCGACTTCGCATATGGTCAAAAAACACAAGGAAAAGGACCGACGCTCGCGGCCCGCGGTTTCGGCTGAAACCACGGCTAGGTCTACCGCGAGTGTCTCTGTTTCGGCCGAAACAGAGTCCACTGCGATTCCTTCAACCGAAACCATACTTCCGACCACCGAGGCCCCGGCTGAGTCAGCTTCAGAACTCCCTACCGAAGCTAGTGTTCAGGAATTGTCTGACACCATACCTTTGGACATTTCTACCCCTGCACGTGGGGCAGCTAGGCCCCCAGCTTCTATGTCTATTAAGGCCTTTTCCAGGGCTAAAGCTGCCAAACTTTCAAAAGCTTTGCCTGCCAAATCTACATCCCAGAGGTCTTCCTCTAGTTCTCAAATCCTCAGCCTTGCTGAGGACCTTATCTCCTTAATTAGGGGTTCACAACCTCACCCAGACAGGGCCTCTCAACCTCCTCCAGACAAAAAGCCCAGGACTGAACCCTCTGAACCTCACTCCTCAAATTACTCCACCGATGGATCTGACTTGTCAGACCACCAGGAAGGGGCTTACTCGCCTTATGAGGATGGAGGAATCTATCCCTTCGACCTCCCCTCCTGAAGAATTTTCCTTTGGAGAGACTTTACATTCCATGAGAGAGCACTTTCAATGGCAAGGTCAGGATTTCTCTGATTCAAGAAAAAGATTAAGGACCTTTTTGCATTTGCCTCAGCATAGGCCCTTAGCTATACCTCCTTTTCTAAATGTAATTGATGATGTGTACAATGATGTCAGTACAACCCCTGATTCTCTTCCTCCAGCCCCTGCCAAACCTGACAGATATTACAGGGTACCGGATTCTCATTTCCATCTGTATAAAGCCCATGCTGCAGACCCAGAAACTATTTCTCAGGGCCCTAAAGGGGTTGCAGCCGCAACTGCCAAAAATCCCCTACCCTCTGAAAGAGAGTCTAGAGCTTTAGAGAGATGGGGAAAAAAGGTGTATTCATCTGCAACTCTTTCTGCCAGGGCATTAAACTGTCAATTCCATATGATACAGTACCAAGAGTTTTTGTTAGATCAACTGAATAAGAAACTTTCTTCTCCTGAACCCTTAGACCGTAAATCCCTTCAGGATTTGGTACATAACTCACAACAGGTTAGTAATCATTTTTTAAAATGTGGCTATGATGCACTGGAGGCTTCATTTAGATCAGCTATGACTGGGGCAGTTATCCGTAGGCATGCCTGGCTGAAGGAGCAATCTTTGCCAGACCATGTCAAAGCTAAACTCCTCTATGCTCCAATGGAGAAACAAAATTTATTTGGCTCCCCTGCACAGGAGATTCTAAAAAAGGTTGAAGAAAAAGCAAAATCTGTGCAAACAGTTAAAGATTTCCTGCAAGTTCAACCACCGAGGTTCAGCAGAAACTGGCCTACAAAGAATTGGTCCTTTCCAGACTCTACCAGAGCCCAGAGAGGCAGGAACAGGCGCCCTAGAGGCAGAGGTCAATCGAAGGGCTCCTACAGAGGCCGTCAGTGGCAGCCTGCCAACCAGAGGAGTAGTGCAACTGCTACAACTACAACCACTACTACAGGACAGACCCAATGACTTGACTCTGATTCCGCCTACCAGGGATCAACTGGAAGCACCCTTGGGCAGAAAGCCGGCTTTATTCTCAAAAAACTGGCATTGCATCACAAAGGATACATGGACATTGCAAATAATAGACAAAGGATACAGGTTTCACTTCCACACTTTGCCAAAAAGAAGCGGAATGCCAAACCTTCCATCAAATCAGAAGGTAGAGGCTTTAAGACAAATCAGCAATTTACTTCAGATGAAAGCCATAGAAAAGGTACCATGTTCAGAACAAGGCCAAGGATTTTACTCCAGACTATTCCTTGTACCAATAAAAGAAAACCAATGGAGGCCTATTCTCGACCTGTCCGCACGGAACACTTATCTCATTGTGCCAAAATTCAAAATGTTGACCCTACAGCAACTTCTTCCCATGTTGGGCAAGGAGTCTTGGCTGGTGACTCTAGATCTCAAGGAGGCATACCTGCACGTCCCTATCCGACCAAATTGCAGAAGACACCTCAGATTTCTTGCAGGATCAGAGCATTATCAATTCTCAGCATTGCCCTTTGGCTTATCTACTGCGCCCAGAGTATTCACGAAATGCCTGGCATCAGTAATTGCACATTGCAGACTTCAGGGAATACAAATTTATCCATACCTGGACGACTGCCTAATACAAGTGGAGAGTATTCACGAAATGCCTGGCATCAGTAATTGCACATTGCAGACTTCAGGGAATACAAATTTATCCATACCTGGACGACTGCCTAATACAAGTGGAGAGTATTCACGAAATGCCTGGCATCAGTAATTGCACATTGCAGACTTCAGGGAATACAAATTTATCCATACTTGGACGACTGCCTAATACAAGTGGACAACAAGAAAAAATTGTTAAGGGACTTGGCCTATGCCATACACCTGCTACAGACCTTGGGATACACAGTCAACATCCAAAAGTCAAGACTACTACCATCCCAAAGGATAACTTTTCTGGGTGCAGATCTGGACACAATCACCCAGATGGCTTTTCTCACAGAAGAAAAACAAAAACAACTTCCAGATTACTTCATGACTCTGTCAAGACAAACTCTGCTTACTGCAAGGAAAGTCCTGCAGGCCCTGGGTTACATGGCATCTTGCATAATTTTAATCCCACATGCCAGGCTGCATATGAGGAAATTACAATGGTACCTAAGGAGTGTATGGTCTCAACACAGTCACAGTTTAGAAACCATGATACCAATCATTCCATGCCTTCGAAAGGAATTCCTGTGGTGGGCTCAGGCCTGCCAGTCCAACAGAGGGTTGCCTTTCAACAAACCAAAAACAAGGCAGACCATCACCACGGATGCCTCAGACCGAAGATGGGGTGCACACATGGAGGACAAATGTATCCAAGGCCTATGGCCTCAAGGGCAGATAAGCATGCACATAAACCAAAAGGAAATGCTGGCAGTGAGGCATGCAATCGAGGCATTCAGACCCTTCCTCCAACAAGGACATCTGTTAATAAGGACAGGCAACACAACGGTCATGTGGTACATAAACAAACAGGGAGGCACACATTCCTACCCTCTATGCCGGATGGCTATGAATCTGTGGAATCTATGCCTGAATCTCAATATCCAGCTGCAGGCCCAATTCGTACCAGGAAAAGAAAATGCACTAGCAGACAGCTTAAGCAGAACTACCATGGATGCACACGAATGGATGCTGCATCCAGACATCTTCAAACTCGTAACAAAGACATGGGGAATGCCGGAGATAGATCTGTTCGCCTCCCCACACAACCACCAACTGAAGACTTTCTGCTCAAGGACATACCCACCCACAAGCTTGGAGGGTGGACTCGCTCTCTTTCAGCTGGAATGCCCCAACAGTATATGCCTTCCCACCTCTCCCATTGATGTACAAGGTTCTACTGAAGATCAGGGAGTAACAGCCAAAAGTGATACTAATAGCTCCGGACTGGCCAAGACAACACTGGTATCCATTATTGAGAAGCATGTCTCAGACAAAATCATGGCCTCTCCCCCCATGGCCTCTTCTTCTGACGCAGAACAATTTCAAGACCCTGCATCCCAACTTGAAAACATTGCAGCTAACTGCCTGGAAAATTCCTTAAACCCCAATCAAACTATTTTATCTCAGAGGGTGAAGGACATTATCCTGGAGGCTCGCAGGCCTTCCACAAGGAAGACATACTCAGCTAAATGGAAGAGATTTCTCATTTGGAGCACATCAAAGGGCACGGATGTCACAGTGGCAAACCTAACACATATCCTGGAATACTTAGCAGAATTGTTCCACAATGGCCTCTCCTATTCTTCCATCAAGATTCATGCTTCAGCAATCTCAGCAGAATACAATGTGGATCCACCTATCTTCTCACACCCTCTACTCAGAAAATTTCTGAGAAGGATAAAAATTATTAAACCTCCAAGAAGACCCCCTCTACCTGCCTGGGATCTCAACTTTGTGCTGGAGAAACTGACACTACCTCCTTTTGAACCAGCAGCATCAGCGGATCTACAGTTTCTATCTTGGAAAACTGCATTCCTTCTGGCAATCACTTCAGCAAGAAGAGTATCTGAGTTACAAGCATTAATGGCAGTGCAGCCTTTTCTTATTTTCCACCAGGACAGAGTGTCACTAAGAACCAACCCTACTTTTATGCCAAAGGTGGTATCTAGGGTATCCTTGAACAAAGCTATTCACTTGCCTACGTTCTTCCCTAATCCACAGAATAGAGGGGAAAAACTTTTGCACACCCTGGATATACACAGACAACTACGCTACTACTTGGACAGAACAAAAAGTAGCAGAAAAACTGACCAGCTTTTTGTAGCATATGCAACTGGGGTGCAAGGAAGAGCAATTTCCAAACAGACAGTTTCAAAATGGATAGGAAATTGCATTCGCTTTTGCTACTCCTTTCATGGAAAGACAGTTCCTGAAAATATCAGGCCTCGCTCCACAAGGGCCACGGCTACCACTACAGCCTTCCTACGGGGGGTGGCTACCAAGGACATTTTAGAAGCTGCTACTTGGAGCTCCGTGCATACATTTGCCAAGCATTACAATCTACCTTTATACTCTAGATCCAGGGCAGGGTTTGCAACTGCAGTCCTGCAGGGGATCTTAACTACACCATCCCTTTCTTAGTACCTCCTCCTCCAGATTGGCTATGGTATTCTACCCATATGTTATGACTGCAGATGCATCCTTGAAGGACATAGTACAGTTTTGTACCTACCATAAATGTAGATGTCCGATAGGTATGCATCTGCAGTCAGGATTACCCTCCCTCCTTCCCCTCTGTGGTAGTCCTAGGGTGCTTACCCCTCTTTCAGCTAGCTGGGGGAATCTATTATGGTGTATTTGTTTGTTTATACATGTATATAATTTGCAAATGTTTGGAAATTTTCAGCATTTATCCAAATTTAGCCTTCCTAGAGGGCACCTGGCATCTGGGGCAAGAAAAACTGAGGAAAATGGCGTCGGCTGATGCTTTTATACCCCAGACGCTCTGATGTCGGGGAAAGTGCGACATCAGCCGAGGCCAGACCCAGACTTTGGAATCCGGCCGACCGAAGGGCTGCCTGAGGCAGGACAACCCATATGTTATGACTGCAGATGCATACCTATCGGACATCTACATTTATGCTAGGTACAAAACTGTACTTTCTGAGTTTTAGTTCTGTGCCCAGGTATGATGGGAACTACCACCCTAAACCTGGTCTTCGCTATCACAGACAAGGGAAAATTGAATAAGCGAAAAGGAAAAATGGCCAGTGCAATAAGGAAAATGTCAGGGATATGAGGGAGAGAAGATTAACTGTGGACATCCCAGGGCGCAGTCATGACTACATAGTTTCTCCCCCCACCAGAACTCCCAACATAGCCCTTTACTCAATTCCTGCTTATCCTTAGTGTTCTGCAAATCTTTTCATGATTACAAATTTCAGTTCATAAAAAAGATGTCACACGGTCCTCCTTTGTCGAAAAGACTAACAGGAAATCCTGCTACTGGGTAGGGGGTAGTACAGTTCATACCAAGACAAGACTAAAACGGGGGGGGGGGGTCTGCTCAAAACTATTCCTAGTGTACATTCTGGACATCTCAAGACTTTACTTATCTCAGGGTCCCAGTAGAGAAAATACTGACATTGCATTTCCTTCTACCACTCCTGTATCCTTGAACCCGGATGGTCACTTTAGATTTCAGGGATGCTTTCCTACATGACATTTATCTGTAAGAAGCATGGGTGCTTCCTGAGGTTTGAGACTAGCACTACCACTATATGTTTACTACCTTGCCAGAGTCCAGTGATTGCTTACTGCAGCACAAAGGGTATTCACATCTATTCCTATCTTCAACATGCACCCTCATGAAGAGGTGGACAGGGCCTTGCATTTCACCATGGACCATTTCCAGAGTCTTAAGGTCTACCTCTACATTCTCAAATCATTTTTCTCCCCTTTGAAGAGGGTTATTCCTCAAGTTGCGTCTGGACTGCAGCAACCAGAAAGCCTAACTTCTGCAAGCGAAAATGTAATACTTGGTACAGTATTTCCACAAGGTAGCACAGGAAAAGAGTGCTTCAGCCAGAGAGGTCATCTGTACTGGATTACATGGCTTCCACTGTATTAATGGTGCCTTTGATTAAGATGCACATAAGCTCCAGGGATATCCAGAATCCATTTGGAGCTAAGGCCATCTGTCCCTGAAAGAGAGTATTCTTACAGACTGCATTTCCATGCAGCTGGAATGGTGGACCACATGGGTCTGATAGAAAACCTTTACCCTGGAACCACAGACTCTAAATTGAGATACTTTTTATATACTGTGGGGGTACACTAAAAGTATTGCCAAAGTTTAAGGCCTTTGGGGTGCAGTCTAAAGGAAGAAAAGCATAAACATGAAAGATGCAATGTTCCTGGTGCAATAAATGAAGGCCTTCAAACCAGTCTGGAAAAAGGGGGGTCCTAAATGGCTACAGCAGTAAACACTGCAGCCATTCAAGCTGCTGTATATGTAGAGCTGCATTCTTTGAAGTGGACATGCTCAGCACATCTGACATCCATCCTAGTGACTCTTGCAGACATGGGAATTTTAATGGTTATACATTATACAATGCCATTGTTAAAGATAAAAGATCATGCCATTGTTTAATATACCATGCTAAGTTCTTGGGTAGTTATATTTTGCCTACATCCTACTGTAATGCAGTTAATCGTATATCTGGACAGTAAAAGTTTCTGTTGTACAATGGCAGTTTTTCAATTTATTTTTATTTATATTTTATTTAACATTTGTTTACCAGGAAAGTCCGACTTGGAACAAAGCCAATTTTCAGAGGAGGCCCGAGGAGAAATTTTCTAGATGCATGTCTTTGTAACATCAGAGGAAACGCACAGGAATGCAGAGAGGACATGCAGACTCCGCACAGAAGGCACTCCAACCGAGAATCGAACCAGCGATCCTCTTGCTGTGAGGCGACAATGCTACCAATGCGCTGACTGTTTTTTTCTATTACAGCATGTCTAACATTCTGTATCACAATTTGCTTTGTGGTTTGGTAGGGAGAGTTTAGTAAAACAAGCACTTGAGTGACTATAAGTTGACCACAAAGAAATCTTTCCTAACTAAGACATATTTGGGATGCTTTTTTAAAAGAAAAGAACTTGATGAAATGGGAAATTGGAATGCCAGACCAGAAAGCTTTCTAAAATAGTTCCGGGTGTACCAAAGCAATTTCAAGACACTGAATTAAGACTTCAGTGCCTTAATGCACAGGTTCATGTCCTACCATTGCTATATTGGTACTTAAATTGTGTGACTCTCTTGTATTGAGGTTTGTTACTAATGCAGTTATTAATGTTCATAAGTTGTACTACTCTCCCCTGCTTATTTTGCAGCTGTGAAGAAATAAATCACTTAACAGCACAAATCACCAAAACTGGTGGTTCTTGTGGTTGTAAACCAAACACCTTGAAAACTGGTGTTTCTCTTGGATTTTTTCTGCATTCAGTTATTCAGAAAAGTCAGCAGATTAGCAAGCAGTCTTGAATTCCTCCTCTTAAGCAAAAATTGTCAAAAAAAAATTGGAGTGAATTTCTTCTGACCTGTCTTCATTTTTGCTCCGTAAAGTTGACAGTTAATATGTAATTGACTTCCATTGCATTTTTCTATTATGCTTATAGAGGTGTTCAAAGCATGCAGCAAGTGTGTTACTCATTTTCTGCAGGAGCCATCTGTCAAGTTCTTTGTACATGCACACACAGTGTGAAATCTGCAGTATAACTGATGAGGGAGTGCCTTTAAATGAGACTGTGTGCACTGGGAACATTTTAATGGCAGCTAAAGTTTTTTGATGTTAAAATTGCCACTATGCAGTGTGCCGACAAAATGAAAAGAAATAGCCAGATTCTTTGCAAAGTGAGTCACTAGACAGGCATGTAAATGTGTTTTTTTTTTTTCCAGTAATTCCTTTCCTTTCTTTTGCAAATCATGGTCAATTCAGGATTGTTCTTGCTTGCACATAGTTGCTAAAATGGAATATTGGCTAATATCAGCAGGCTGCTGCAACAAGTCTTCTCAAAACAGGATTGGGAAGGAACAGATAACAGGGTTGAATATGGGCAGCATATCTGGCGTGATAGAGCTGGACAGGAAGGCTAAATGGTCTACGTAACCTTTCTGCCCAAGATTTAGCTCTCACTGTAAATAATGGAACATTTGACTACCAATTTTTCTATTTTTCATCCTTGCACCAGATTTTTTTTCACCTGCCACCATAGGGGAGAGGGTTTTTTGTCATGGAGCTATTCCAACAGCCTTAGAAACCTAGTTTATTTATTGGTCTCTCGTGTACCCAGTGGTTCTCCAGGCTTTCAGTTTACATCACTAAGCCACCATATTGTTTTGGAGGTCCCTGCACACCTCTTAAACTGTACATGTCACTTTGAAGAATGTGGCCTCAAACATGAAAAGAGACATAAAGGAGCTCTCTGAGCATGTAGCCCAGGCCGGTATAACCCTGACCTTGAGTAGCATCTTACAGTCACCAAGAATGATGCCACAATATGAAGACAAGATGATCAATTTCAACAATTAGCTTAAGTACTGGTGTCATTCAAAGGGGATCCAGTGCCTGTCAGCTTGGGATGATATTCTCGACAAGCCACGATGCTTCGCTAGGGATGGCTTGCACCTGTCACCTGTGGGCTTTCGGATATTGGCAAAGGCTCTTGCTACCCCCATAGTGCCTTTTTTAGGCAAGGCTCAAAAGACAAACCCACCTCCATAGGTATCACAAGGGATAAGAAACTAAGAGTAATGCTACTCAACACCAGAAGTCTAAACCTACGCACTCGAAACTCTCCTTAGCATGGAGAACATAGATATCTGTGCAGTAACAGAAACCTGGTTCAGGGCTCCCGAGAGCACCCCAGCACTACCAGGTTATACCTCATACCATGCTTTTCGGCCCCAAAACTTGGACCGAACCACAAAGGAGGGAGTATAGATATTCATCAAAGATACCCACACCTCCAGGTTGGTGGCAAAGCACGAAGCATCAGAGACTATCCATGTGCAACTAACAGTGGGTAAAACTGCCTTCCAGTTTATAGCCTGCTACAGACCACCCTCCCAAACCCAGGAACCCCACTCGGCCTTCCTGAGAACACTGGAAAATATGAAGGTTTCTCCAAACACCATTATATTGGGCGACTTCAACTACCCAAACATAGACTGGGTGCATTACTCTAGCTCCAACACCCTAGCCCAAAGTTTCCTAGAATTTATAAACTCAAATGCAATGGAACAACTTGTTACCACTCCCACAAGAGGGGAAAACATACTGGACCTGATAATCACCAACATGGGGACTCTGTGCTCCAGACCAGAAGTGTATCCCTTACTGGTAAGATCAGACCATAAACTAATCTCACTGGATATTCACATCCTGACCCCACCCCCTTGCCCAGAAACCCACAGTGAAAAACTCTAAAGCAAATTTCACACTCCTCAAAACCGAGGTGGAATCCTTCAAAGCCCCCGGGCCTGTGGAAAATACGGCCCAGACCGCAGAATCCTTTATAAACGCATTCTATGAACACCTTCAGGAATGCATGGATCTTTATGAATATAGTGTGCCATATGGAAATAAACACAATTAGGTCAAGAACAACTAGAATATTATATTATATGGGATAATTTACAAAATTTGTTAAAAAAAAATCCTAATTTCAATAGCATGGTATTTTAGTTTAATTAATTGATCTGATTGCAGTGGATGTCTTTGTAAATACTTTAGTTGTTTTGTTGAATGTTATAATCATATCTATTTTTAATTACTTGTATAAAATTGTTATGATATTTCTCTTGTATGTTAAAACAATAAACCTGTTTTGAAAAAAAAAAAAGGAATGCATGGATCATGCGATCCCAAATAAAACCAAGACCCAATCCTCCAAAGGCAGACGTCCTGTCTGGTGGACCTCAGCCATAAACAAACTATACAATAGAAGGAGGAAGCTACTAAATGATAGAGCAAAATCCCAAAAAGGGAAGGCATCACTGATCAGTATTAGCAAAAAACTACGGGCACTCATAAAATTGTCTAAGACCAGCTTCGAGAGAAAAATTGCACAGGACACTAAGGATAATCACAAGGCTTTCTTTAGTTATGTTAGGAACCTGGGTGGTAATTCCCAGATATGCTCAGAATTAGTCCAAAATTACAAAAAATACACTGAACCCACAGACATTGCCAACATCCTAGCTGACCGGTTCAGTGCAAACTTCTCTCCCCACCAAAAGGGCAAATATCTATCCCAGCATGCCCCCCTGACATCTCAGATGCTCAGGTAAGAACCGCCCTCTCCAAAGCAAAAAACACAGCATCAATGGGACCAGACTGTGTCCCGGGCTGTATCCTACATGAACTCCAAGAAGAGCTAAACCCAAACATAAAACTACTGTTCAATCTCAGCCTTACTACAGGATATGTGCCCAAAGAGTGGCATACAGCAACAGTGGTCCCTCTCCATAAAGGTGGTGCCTCAACGGATCCTGGAAACTATCGCCCCATAAGCCTGACTAGCTTGGTCTGCAAAGCTATGGAAAGGATCATCATGGACCTCATAAATAAAGATATTGGGGACCTACAGACACTGGATCCTACCCAGTTCGGCTTTAAGGGCAGATCCTGCCTCTTAAACCTGGTTGATTTCTTTGAAACAGTCACCAAGGCGATTGACAAGGGGAAGGTGGTCCACACAGCCTACCTGGACCTCGCAAAAGCCTTCGATACAATACCCCACTCGGGCATTATAGATAAGCTCACCAGCTTAAATTTAAACCCCTATGTCACTAGATGGATTGCAAACTGGCTCAAGGACAAGAACCCACATGGTTAGAATTGCTGGAGCCATGTCAGACTCCAAACCAGTTACAAGTGGTGTCCCACAAGGCTCAGTCCTGGGACCTCTCTTGTTCGGTATATATTTCTCGGAGGTACAGGCCAACACGGAAGGACTACGGCTGACCAAGTTCGCAGATGACTGCAAACTGGGCGCCATAATCGACTCTCCAGCCGACACACGCATCCTCCAAAAGGGCTTCATAGAAACAGACAACTGGTGCCAGAGCCATGGCCTCAAGCTAAATGCCAAAAAATGTATAGTCATCCCCTTTGGCAAAAACAAAGTGCCCACAAATTACCACATAGCTGGTAATCCATTAAGTGCAGAAGAAGTAATTAGGGACCTGGGGACCCAAGTTGATAGCAATCTCTCGTTTGACAACCACGTGGCCAAAGTGGTTAGAAAAACATTTTATATAGCCCACCTAATCATGAAGGGATTCACATCTAGATCAGGGGATGTCATCGTGCCTCTTTACTCATCCCTCATCAGGCCCATAATTGAGTACAATGCCCCTTTTGGGATGTACCTTACCAGACACCTGCAGCAACTGGAAAGACCCCAAAAGTACCTCACCAAGAGGATCAAAGGGCTCAAACAGATGCCATATGCTGCCCTGTTAAAGAAACTCAAGCTCTATTCAGTGGCATACTGCCTGTTCAGAGGCGATCTGTGCTTGACGTATAAAGCCATGTCCAACCCGGAATTAATGGACATGCTGCACCTCAGAAAATCCAAATCCCATCAAGCTACACGCTCGAGAGACTTGAACCTCAGCACTGAAATAAATAGGACATGCTGGAGGGACAGATTCATAACCCAGAGGCTCCCTTCACTCTGGAATAAAATCCCAGTCCAGGTTAGGCAGAGTCCCTCATTGACTCTCTTCAAGAGGAATCTTGATGAGTGGATGGGAGATCGTAGGTTTACCCCGGGTATCACTTCTGTGTCACTGTTAGACAGAGGCACAGTATACTAAACAAGAAAAAGGGCATAGCAAAATAAATTTAAAATGGGTGGCGAAAGCCAAACACATTCTGGCTAGGCTTATAAATGCCCTAGGACAGATAGCCTAGTATGAACCTATGAACATTTAGCCCTGAATGTTTTCTGGCCTTTGATTGTAGACGTGTAGTTCTTGCTGTTTTTTGGGGACTGCCTGGGGGTGGCTTTTTCTATCTTAGAAATGTTGTGGCACAATTAAAGCCTGAATATTGGTTTGCAGATTTCACCTTCTTTTCCTAGCTTGACTTTTAGGCTACAGTAAGTTCCACATAACCTCTCTGTCTCACGTACCCACACCAACACCAGCAAGGTTCATCTGTATAGTATGAAGGTGAAAGGCACAAAAAACTGGTACTAATCCACGTTTTCCTCAACATCCCTGTATGCTGAGCCCAGGTTGCCAAAGTGTCAGTTTTGTACCATCATTTCAGGTTTCCATTAACTTTTAAGATATGTGATTGTAATAAAGTAATATTTGTTTTCAAATCTTGAGCTTTCATAGGTTTTGTCTTGAATGAAATGTAAGATGATTCCAGTAAGTAATCTGTTCTGTTGAAGCTACCCTGAAAGTGAGAACATGTCACACATTGATTGGTGGAGCTCAGTTAACAAGTGCATTTAGAAGTGGAGAGATTCAGTTTGGGTATATATGTGATGTTCTTCATGTTTCACTGTTGCAGTCATTACATTTGGGTTATCTGCTTGCAGGTAGCCCTCAGTCGGCCTGATTAACAAAGTCTTGGGTCCTGCGTCAGTTGCTGTCCCT
This sequence comes from Protopterus annectens, assembly GCF_019279795.1. Lineage (NCBI taxonomy): Eukaryota > Metazoa > Chordata > Ceratodontiformes > Protopteridae > Protopterus > Protopterus annectens. The sequence goes on from NC_056729.1 coordinate 851,390,415, forward strand.
TCTTCCATTACGTCAGGTTATCAGGGGTATAAAACATGCAGCTGACACCATTACATCAGTCTTTCTTGCCGTGCAATGCCCGAAGCAGAAGCAGTTCGCAGGTGCTGGTTGGCCGACTCCTGAAATGTTCGTTTTTGAGTTTCAGAACCAAAGTCTTCAACTAAAGCTAAGTACCCTGTTGGGGAAACTTTTTCTTCTTCCTTATTGATGTCAGTAAAAGTTAATAATTGCATTACTTGTGGAAAGCAAATACCTCATAAGGATTTTCATTCATACTGTATTCCTTGACTAGGCCCTGACCACGACGTACCTTGCTGTCGGTTTTGTGCTTTATTTAATCAGCGCAATATCCATCGTCGATATATTTTCACCTCATAAATATTTCGGTTCTCTGTTTAATTATCCAGAAATGTCGGTTAGCCATCTGACTACCGGGGTTCCGAAAAAACGCAAAGATAAAGTCAGAGACAGGTGGCCGAGGTCCAAAACTGCCAACGACGCTTCTCCTAAGCCAGTCGCCAGTTCGCTGGTACTCAGTAAGGCACTTTCACAGCCCCTGATATCTGCTACTTCTGATTCGCAGGCCTCTACTGAGACCCATTCGGAGTCAGGTATGCCGCAAGATGCTTCAACTATGGAACCCGCGGATGTCTCTACCTTGGATGTGTCCAGAGCCGCTGTGCAGGCACTGGCTTCTGAGGGTGTATTCAGGCCTTCAGATTTGCATATTAAACCGGCGCCTCTTTCTTCTCTTGGGCCTAAATCTCAAACCATGCCTAAAAAACAATGCCCAGGCCACATGCCTAAAAACAAATAAGAATGGCTGAAGATCTAATAAGTCTAATCATGGGTAGCCAACCCCCCCCCCCTTTCTAAGAGGCCTAGGACTGAAGTGGTTTATGAATCTTCTGACCAGTATTCTGTTTTTTCTGATGATCTGGATTTGCCCTTATCTACTTATGAGGGTTCTGATGCAGAGGACTCCATTCCCTCGGCTTCCCCTCCAAAGGATTTTTCTTTTGGGGAAACCTTACCTACTCTAAGGGAGCATTTCCACTGGGAAAGCCAGGATTTTTCTGATTCAAAAAAGAGGCTTAGGGATTTCTTACTTCTACCTCAGCATATGCCTTTAGCTATTCCTCCTGTACTAGACATTGTTGTTGGTGCTTTTTCAGAATCTAGTTTGGCTCCTGATTCCTTGCCTCCTACTCCCAGAAAACCAGACAAATACTACAGGGTCCCTGAGTCACACAAGTTCCTTTTTAAAAATCCTATTGCGGATCCAGAGACTATTTCACAGGGGCCCAAGGGCATTAAGGTTTCTACTGCTAAAAATCCTACCCCTTCTGATAGAGACTCCAGGGCGCTGGATAGATGGGGTAAGAAGGTTTACACTTCTGCAACCTTGGCCAAACTGCCAGTTTCATATGTTAAAGTATCAGCAACCTGTTATTGGATTGCTTAAACAGAAAATTATGTTGATTCCTGACTGTGTGGAAAATGTAGAATTACAGGATTTAATGCATTCTGCTGAACAAGTTGGAAAACATACTTTGCAATGTGATTTTGATTAATTAGCGGCCTCTTGCAGGGCCACTGTTACTGGGTCTGTGCTCAGAAGGCGCGCTTAGCTTGAGGAGCAATCTTTGCCTGATCATGTTAAAGCTAAATTGTTGGATGCTCCCCTGAATCAGGACCACCTGTTTGGCAACAAGGCTGAGGAAGTTCTTAAAAAGATGGAAGATAAAGCTAAATCTATGCAAACTGTTAAAGATTTCTTACAAGTTCAGCCTCCTAGATTTAGTAGGCAGTGGTCCTCTAAGAATTGGTCCTTTCCAGCCCCTTCCAGGTCTTCTCAAGCCAAACCCAGACACAGCAAAAATCCCAGGTTTCAGTACCAGGGGACACACAGGACTAAGCAGTGGGGGGCCTCCACTTCCAAATCTGGGAGTAATAATGTTCTCCCTATGGTAAACTGTCTCAATGACTTCCTTTTTAAAACCTCCAAGCACTTCTCAACTGACTGCCCCTTTGGGGGGGGGGGGGGAGATTGCTCTTCATGCAAAAAACTGGGAACTCATTACCCAGGACAAATGGGGTTTAAATATAGTGTTCCATGGATACAGATTTCACTTCCACACATTGCCAACTCCAAGCAGGTGGCCGGACCTACCCCCCAAATCAGTGGCAGAGGCCCAAGAACAAGTACTTTCTGTCTTAATCATGGGGGCTATTCAACTGTTACCAGAAGAGGAAAAAGTGACAAGGTTTCTACTCGAGAATTTTCCTGGTACCCAGAAAAGACAATTAATGGCATCCTATCCTGGACCTTTCTACTCTAAACACCTTTTTGGAGATTCCAAAATTCAAGATGCTGACTCTTCACCAATTACTTCCTATGCTAGGCAAAGATGCCTGGTTGGCAACACTAGATTTAAAAGAGGCATATCTACACATTCCAATCAGGGAATCTTGCAGAGGATACCTGCACTTCAAAGCAGGCTACACGCACTGTCAGTTCTCTGCACTGCCCTTTGGCTTATCTACTTCGCCCAGGGTATTCACAAACTGCCTAGTTCCAGTTATTGCATTTTGCAGACAAAGAAATATCCAGTTATACCCATACCTGGACGATTGTCTAATTCAGGCAGAAAGCCAGGACCTACTTTTGAATCATCTAACCTGTCTGGGGTACACCATAAACGAAAATAAATCACACCTGGTACCCTGTCAACAAATTATATTCCTGGGAGCAAGCTTGAATACAACTTCCCAGATGGCCTACCTCACTCCAGAGAAACAACTTCATTTGACAACCTTCTTCAAACAAGTAGCCCCAAAAACCCTGCTGTCTACAAGACAAATACTGCAAGCCTTCGGGTTCATGGCCTCCTGCATTCTTCTAATTCCATATGCAAGACTGCATATGAGGAAACTGCAGTGGTATCTAAAACGCCTGTGGTGTCAACATTCACAGGATCTAGAAGAAATGATTCCGATCATAACTTGCCTATACCTAGAGTTCCTTTGGTGGGCAGAGGCCTGCCACCAAAGCAAGGAACTACCCTTCACACCACCCCTTCCGCCCAAACCCTAACAACAGACTCATCCGACTATGCAGGGGGGGCTCACCTGGCAGGGAAGTGCATTCAGGGCAAATGGAACCCAAGTCAAATGCACCTGCATATCAATCAAAAAGAAATGTTAGCTGTACGGAATGCTCTGACTGCCTTCAAGGACCACATTCTTTCAGGACAACTAATGGTAAAGACAGACGACACCACTGTTATGTGGTACATAAACAAGCAGGGGGGTACACATTCTTACCCCCTTTGCAAACTAGCTATGACATTGTGGCGCACATCCTTGAGCTACCAAGTACACCTACAAGCGCAATTCCTGCCAGGAAAGTTAAGTACACTGGCAGATGGACTAAGCAGAAACCTCATGGAACCACATGAGTGGAAACTGGAACCAAGGATTTTCAACATGTTGACAAGCAAATGGGGGAGCCCAGATATAGACATGTTTGCCTCTCCACAGAACTACCAGTTGGACAAATTTTGCACAAGGACTCACCACAAACAAGCCTGGAAAGTGGATGCTCTGTTCTTCAGCTGGAAAAACCTATCAGTCTATGCCTTCCCCCTTTGCCTCTGCTCTCCAAAGTACTACTGAAAACCAAACGGGAAAAACCAAGGATGATTTTGATTGCTCCAGACTGGCCACGCCAATACTGGTACCCCCTCCTGCGCAGTGTGTCACGGTTACCCACATGGCACCTGCCTCAGACTCCTTCCCTGTTGTCTCAGCAGGAGAACCAGATTCTGCACCCTCAGCGTCCAACATTGAACCTTGCAGCCTGGCTAATTACATAATCTCCTTTACCACCCCTCAGTAAGCCTGTGATGGATATCATTTTAGAGGCAAGGATGCCTAGCACTAGAAAATCCTATGATGAAAAATGGAAATGATTATGTGCCCGTTACCAATCGAGGGATGAGCACAGCAGCGCCCAATTTACCTCAGATGTTACAGTACTTAACTGAGATGCTTCACAAGGGCCTGTCTTTTTTTCCCTCCATTAAAATCCACACCTCAGCCATTTCAGCTCATTATAACACAGAATCCCCCCTTTTTCTCACCAACTTCTCAAGCAGTTCCTCAGAGGGGCCAAAAATTTGAGACCACCCAGGAGAGCTCCTACCCCAGCCTGGGACCTTAACTTTGTTTTGAAGAAACTCACTCTACCTCCTTTCAAGCCAGCTGCTACTTCAGACTTAAAATTTCTTTCTTGGAATACAGCTTTCCTTTTGGCAATCCCTTCAGCTAGAAGGGTATCTGAATTACAGGCCATTATGGCTGTGGAACCTTTCATCATATTTCATGCAGACAGGGTGTCCTCAGAACTTCATGCCCAAGGTGGTATCCAGTGTGGCTCTTAGTCAGTCCATTCATTTGCCAACCTTCTTTCCCAATCCACAGAACAAAGGGGAACGGGATGCTACATTCCTTAGATGTGCACATACAACTCAGATTCTACTTGGACAGGACTAAACCTCAAAGGAAATCTGAACAACCTCTGGTAGCATTTGCTGCAGGGGCAGAGGGGAAGGCTATTTCAAAGCAAACCATTTCTAAATGGATAGGCCATTGCATTCATTTCTGCTATAAGCACAATGGAAAACCTATTCCCCAGGGGATCAGACCACACTCCACCAGGGCTGCATCTACCTCTACAGCCTTTCTTAGAGGCATTCCTACCAGGGACATCTTAGAAGCTGCTACCTGTAGTTCTGTACATACTTTCACCAAGCATTATCATTTTACCAATTTTATCTAATTCCAGGGCTGGCTTTGCCACTGCAGTCTTGCAGGGCCTTATAGCTGGTCTTAACGCTATCTAAATTCCTCCTCCCAGCCAAAGCTTTGGGGATCTACCCAAATGTAATGACTGCAACAGTGAAACACGAAGAACATAGTACAGTTGTGTACACTTACCATAAATGTAGATGTTCGAGTGTATTCACTGTTGCAGTCCTGGTTATCCTCCCTCTAGCCCCCTAACTTCTTTTGGCTATATCTCTACTTTCCTTTACTAAGCTTAAAAGCCTATTTGGTGTATTTGCTTTTTTGTTGGAGGCATATCATTGTACTTTTTTGCTCCCTATGGGGGGGGGGGGGGGGGCACCTGACATCTGGGGCAAGAAAAACTGATGTAATGGCGTCAGCTGCATGTTTTTTTTACCCCTGATGACCTGACGTCATGGAAGAAGGAACAGCAACAGACGCAGGACCCAAGACTTTGTTAATCAGGTCGACTGAGGGCTACCTGCATGCAGATAACCCAAATGTAATGACTGCAACAGTGAATACACTCTAACATCTGCATTTATGGTAAGAGTACACAACTGTACTTTGCCAATCTCACCAACCTGTTTTTGAGGCAGATGCATCTTAAAGATGAAAAATGTGTTGCGTAAACAGGATTAGTTCAGAATTAGTAAATGTTTGTAGATGTCCCTTGGCATTTGATTGTAATCAAGTGTGGCATAGCATGGCCATTATTAGACTATGTTTACTGTGTGCAGTTACGCCCGCCCCCTCAAGATGCAGCTCTGCATTTTCCTTAACATTCCCACAGCAGAAGCTTTTTAGGTCAGTTTGTTTTGTTTTCTGTTTCAGTAAAACAGCATAGAGTGAGTGCATCAGGCTTTGCAGGTTTGTACCCTTTGTTGAGGATCTTAACTCTTTATTTGTGTCACCGTTTTTGAAATACAAGCTCCTTTCTTTCATGGGCTTTGAATCTTGTTTGTTCCTTTGAATTAAAGGCTTTGTTTTTATTTTGCTTGCTTGTTATTTTGAGCACTGCCATATGTCATAACTGTTGGGCTTGGTCTTCCCTTAGTGTGTCCAGACCTCCTTTTATGTGGGAATTCTCTTGTCGTTTGTTTCAGATTTTAGTGGTGGTTTTGATGTAAAGGAAAGGCGGCTCATATACTTGTGGGGTGCTCCTTCTAGGGCCTTTGTCGCTCTGAGAATTCTGCCCTAGTTTTCAGGGGCATTCATTGGTTGGCTACATCATGCAGCAGCTTCAAATACCTGTCCTGAGTTGTGGTATGTGCTTTTTAAGAGTACATAACGGTGCTGTTGAGGACCACAGGGACACACTGTGCTGTCTGATCATTTATAAGTTGACTACCTTTAGGGCGTATAACAGCTTGTATACCACTATGTTTATTTGTCAGACCTTTTAAAATACTGAAGTAGCTTATGTAGTCAGAAATCCATACATCAGCTGTTTGAAATTCTTTGGCTTAAACATAATTAAAAGAAGGGAGTTTTTCAACTCCTGTGCTGAAAATCTAAAGAACATTGCCCACTGTGCTGCTATTGTTCCTACTAATGCTCACAACACTTAATTTATTATCCTTTTACCTACTTAGTCCAGTTTGGGGTCACTGGGGAACTGAAAACAGTCTGGGCACACAGTAGCGGCAAGGTGCTGCACTCATTCACACATGCCAAGCATGTTTATGGGCTGTTGGAGGAACGCGTGTCTGGGGAGGAACCTTCATGGGTACAGGGAAGACCTACAGAATCTACAGATAAGGCATCCAGTTGAGAACCTGTGTACAGAAATGAGTATTGAGACAGCAGTGTCGCAGCACCCCCCCACCCAATCATTTCTGGGAAAGGCTGAGCAAGGCTCAGTATTTTGTTTACTTAAGAGGTTGATAGTCTTTAGATATTATTTTTATGAAGTGATTGGACTAAATGTAAGAGGGCTGTATTACATTCAGTAGTGAGACCGTCAGTTTACGGTGGTGCAGCAGTTGGCGTTGCTGCCTCACAGCAAGAGGTTCTCCAGTTCGATCCTCGGCTAGGGTGCCTTCTGTGCGGAGTCTGCATGTCCTCCCTGTGGTCGCGTGGGTTTCCTACGGTTTCCTCCCACATCCCAAAGACATGCTGTAGGTGGATTGGATACTCTAAATTGGTCCTATGTGTGAGTGTGTGCATGTGTGCCTTCTGTGGAAGGTTGGGTGCCGGGCTGGCAACTCGACACCATAAAAACTTCACTGCCAATCATGAGCAGACAGATGATCCGCTGTGGCGACCCCTAAAGCTGAAAGAAGAAGTGAATGAGTCAGTTTGCCAAGAAAGATTGTTGCATTTGTTTATGGTGTATGTTTGTGTGAGGATGGGAGATTTGCTTTATGTAATCTTAACTAATGAGCAATAAAATAGCTGGTCAGAAACATACTAAATATTGCTCATATTTTATGTGGAGGCCTTATGTCATTTTTGATATTGGGTTGGACATCTCATCTAAAAGATTGGTTGATTGTGCTGCTGTTGGCTTATTTCTGTAATCTGTCTTGATTTTAGTTTTCCACGTTATGTGTGAAAAATTGCTGCTGCCTAATGTACATAACCTGATTTTAATAAAAAAAATGCACAATTTCTGTGCACAGCTTCTACCAGTAGCAGTTCAGGCCTACTTGTCTGAACCATGTTTAGCTACAGTCTTGATGCAAGCGAGTACTGTTCATTTTCACAGTGCAGTGTTCCAGCATTCTGTGTTGGGATCTGCCTTTCTGCCTGGGAAGGGCAAGTATGTTAACAGCATTCCTTAAATAGCTGAAAGTACCACACAGCTGGAATGAAAGCTTTGCAGGACAAGACTTGACATCACTTTGTAGTTTTAAAACCCAGACTTATTTCTCAAACCGTGTATATCTGAGTACATTGCAATGGATATTCAACAGTATTTAACATACTCGACCACACAGATTAAGTGGTACTAGAGAGGAGTACCTTCTCTCTCCATCCCCCCTTTTAACATTTTCCCCATAGTAAGAGTGCAGATATTCTGTTTGTTTCACAGTGTCTGGGAACTACGCAGTTTCCATTTAGACTTTAAAGGAATGTAGGATAAGGTGTGACCTGTAAAACTGTCAGAGATTCTGCTGCATCTCAAGTCTGTAATGGGTGCCTGTTCTGGCAGAATGTTTTATTTTACTACATGCAGTTTGCAGTTTTTCCATTGAATGTAATTTCAGAAGTTACCATTTTTCTCAAGTGACCAGTAAAGCAGTATGTCGTCTTATTCATTTTATGTCTGGATCTTGTAATACAAAAATCCTATGTTGCAATACTGCATTTCAGCAGGACTCCAGAAGCAGTGGTAATGTCGGTCTGTTATTTAGTTTATTTATATTTATTAATTTAATTTATTTATCCACCTTTTCTTAACTGGGTTAGTCCCACTTGGCTAGTGGTCTGATACATCAGATGGAAGAAAGTAACAAAGCACAAGTTGGCAGAAGGAGGCATGCACCTTCTCCACTACTCCTTTCCAGTTTGTGAATTGTGCTGTATTAAAATTGTAGCACTACAAGCTAAAAAGTAGTGTAAGCAGTATTTTAAAATGCACAGTTCCCAGTTATATGAGGCTTAGCAAACCACTATTTGTTTCAATAAAACGGTAAAAAGCTTCCATTAAAACTATCAGTGTTTGTGTTTTTGTTTACAGTATACATTGTACTTGATTTGTTATGGGCAGTGTAATTTTTTATTTTTTTTGTATTTTTTTGTGTGTGCTTGCACAAACATGCTGTTTGGTGTTTGTGTAAGTGTTTAACTACTTTGCTCTGTCTAAATTTTGTGTGTGGTGGTCAAGTGGGTAAAGATATAATTAGTACATGTAACATTTCAATTGACTGTTACAACTGCAGATGTAGTCAGTTTTTGTATTTGGATAACTGCCTTGGGCTATGTCTAGTTTAGTTATGTGGTTATTAAACAAGTGGAGCAGTCCGTGTTTAGAGCAAAAGCTGCATGTGTAGTGGGTCAGGGTTCTGTGAAAACACTTGGGTGGTCTTGTGAGAAGGCACTGTAAGGCTGATGGGGAAGAAAAGCAGAGGGGGGGGCGGGGGGGGGGTTGGTTGGTTGGTGTGGAAGGCAGTTCCTGAAGTGATTGGTAAAAAGCAACGGTCATTCAAATGTGTGTTTGGTAGAGTAGGAGAAAGGCCAGTATTGGTGCTGTCTGTGAAGAGTGGATGGGTGAAACTGAAGCGAAGAGCAGCAGGAAGGATGCAGTTGTAGCCAAAAAGAAACAAATAAAATAGAAAAACATTCTGATTTCCTTATAACAGTTCTTAAAGTGTAGTAATGGCTCCACTCTTGTCTGTACTGTGTTTTTTTTTTTTTTTTTTTTTTGCATACTGTGGAGAATCCCCCAGATATTCATCGTGAGGTTCACTGCTGCAGTTGTTTGTAATGATCAAGTTGTATGTGAAAACCTAGGGGGAGAAAAATTGTATGTGGACCTTCCTTCATCCAGCCTGATGACTGGGATGCTGAATATCGCCATAGTGGTGGTGTCCTTTCCACACCAAAATCCATTTTAGTACTGTTTTGCTGCACACAAGTATCAGTAGTCAGTCCATGTGGCTAGCATATTACAGACCTGCCCAGCCACTGAGCAACACATTCACTTCATACTGTTTGGTTACAAATTGCATGGATGTAATGCATAGCTCAGCCAAATCATTTGGCTCTGGGGACCACCTGTTCTTAATTGCAGCATTGAAATTACCATGGTCACTGTACCTATCATGCAGATCCTTTGGAAGACCCATTGTAGGAAAATTGCACCTGTCATGGGGACTTGAATCCCCCACTGTTGACTGTCCCCTTATTGAAATGTCGGCATTTGAAATGCTGAGTGCTGATAAGCTGAGAAAAGAAAGACCAAAAACACAGGAGATGAGCAAATCTCACAATCACACTCCAAACTTTTTTTTTTGCAAGAAAGGCAAGGCCTCCGAACATACATTGACATATATATATATATATATATATATATATATATATATATATATATATACCAACTCTGAGACTGTCATACCTCAAAGCAAAGAGAATATTCTGAGAAATAGCATCTCGGACTTAGTATATGTAAATGTATTCTTTTTGCTGTTCAGTCTGCACATTTCAGAACTCTTTCTAACGGGTCCTCACATTTCAGATGGTTATCTGGTTGACCTTTGCTCATGGGACGTTTAGTAGTGGAAGTATTTTCTAGACTATTTTGTGGTCAGTGGGCAAGCAGACTTGATAGACTCTGCTGTTTTATTGTTGGTTTGCCATAAAAGGCTTTGACATGGTGTTCTCTCTCTTACCTTCACTATTCATATGCAGATCTCTGTTTGGTAGAGATTTTCGTATGTCTTGGTCATCAGAATCCTGGTCTGTCCTTGCAGCTATGCTTTTTATCCCACATGTGGGTATTTGTAGGAGTGAGTCCAGTTAATGGTGCCCTGGTTGATATTGTTTGACAATGCAATGTTGGGGAGGCTCTGGGTCCGTTTTCAGACAGAAACTGCTAGTAGGTACACTTTCAGGTCTGCACTGGTGCTTACAATCTCTTCTTTGTGGATAGGACAATTAAATTGCATAGTGGCCAGAAGATGGCCTGTTTTGGAAACTAAATATTTAGGCCTTTATGTTAGGACTTTTGTTTCTGGGATGTCATTGGGATGGTAGAACTCTTCAGAAGTATACTTCTTGGCACTCACTGGCCTCTAGAGTTGGTTTAGGTGTTCATGGTAGTGAGAGGTGGCTTCGTTCACTCTTCTTTGCCAGTGTTTAAATTCAAGATGTATGGCATAGGTACTACAACCATTTTAACCTGGTATGGGTGGAGGATGTGCTGCATTCTGTTTACCCACCCTTCCCCAAGAGAAAAGGCCAATGTGAAGTTTTTTCTCCCATCTACTTCATGAAGGAGCTAGTTGGTCCGGTAGCAGGGAAAGCTTTATTTACTGATGATTTTCCACTGCCTTAATCGAGCAGCCTGGGGGATGGTAGCTTATCCTTGGATGAAGTTACTTGCCTTGCACCATTCTCTCTCCCATTAGGTTTTGCAAGATGCTCCATCACTAAGGTTTCTTGTTGCTTCATTACACCCTGGACTTACAGATTTAAGAGTATGAAATGGCACCTTAGTGGCTAATGTGGTTTGTGCCTCTTCACCACAGGGAATTACTTGGCTAGCTGCTAACTACTCTTGTGTGCCATTAAGCCTAGCCAATTTCCCTTCCAAAGGTGAAAATCAAACCCCTCTACCTTGTCTGGGAGGTAAATACCTTAACATTTATACTATCCCCCAATTCCAATGCTTAGGGGATATGGTGCTTTTGAGGCATTATCAGTAAGTTATTTTTGATGTAGAATCTTGAGTTGTGTAGGATGTGGCTGTCTCCATAAGAATGCCACCTTTTAAGATTCTCTCTGTTTTTTTTTTTTATGGCAGTGTTTTACACCTTGTGTCGCTCCCTTTCATAATTCTTGGAAAGCTTCCATCTAATGGGAGTTCTTGCATGCAAGACTGGGTGTTGTATTCTATTTGACACATTTAGTGGTAAACATGGCATCCATCTGAAAGTGGGGAGTTCTCTGAGGCTGTTTTTTTGCTGCGACTCTTCTGAGTATGTGGTCCACAACATTTCATGGCCGATTGTCAAGACTCTGTCTTACCATCAAATCCTTAATCTACTGGTGGAGGGCACTTTATCCTGTCTGTTGCATCTTCATTCAGTGTGAGATGCTAGCTCTTCTCTCTCTTTCCCTGAGTTTATGCTATTCATGTTTGTTTTTGAGGGTGTTTTGGACTGGTGTGCTTCCCCAGTCTGTAAAGCTATTATTGTAGACCCTGAGGTTATACAGTCAAATTCCTTGGGGGTTCTGGTTTTAGCTGGATGTCTCTGCTGTCCATTTTTGTGTATTTGCCTTAGTTGCCCTACCAGGCAACCCTGTTTTCGGTGTGAACTGGAGGTGTAGCCTAGTGAGGGGCATTCATTTCTATTCATGGGTGGTTACTAGGCTTGCAGTGCAGGTGATCATTGAGAAGCCTAGCACAGCCTAGCCCATTTTTTCAGTTGATCTCAAGCACTGCCTGGTTAAGACACTTGCTTGGGGTCAAACAGTAGGCAAATGAGAACTAAGAGAATAAAACCCTGTACCTCAGGAAATGTGGCTCACAGCTTTAACCTTTGCGCCATCTGGCATCAGACTGAACCTGGTGTGTTGTTGATCTCCCTCATCTCCCAAGCTGTGACATGTATGATAGGATGCTCTTTTTGTCCAGTAGCATTTGCCTTCTTTGTTGGCCATTAACAGGGCAATGAACCTTTAGATGGCATTTTCTACGAGGTCGTGGACTCATGCAAAGTAGACGAGTTCTCCAATGTTTCTTTACTTGGCAGCTCAATGGCTTATTTGTCAGCTTCGGGGAATGTGTCTACTTTTGGCATCTCCTTGGAATTCCCTGAAATGTTTTAGTCACTAGTATTGGTGTCAGCTTGTAGGCTTGAAGGATTCTGGCTTCAGGATCTACTTTTGGTATATGTGGTACATATTTATCTCCCTCTTATGGTTGCTGTGGCTTCTTGGAAACAAATATGAGTTTTCATCCTACAAGCCCTTGCAACTGGTCAGTTCTAGAACAAGAAAAAAGACGCATGTGGGTATCTGTAAGATCCCATAAAATGAAGTGTGTTAGTAGCATTGTTTTGAGGAACTTGAAAGGCTTCCAGAGCTTGTGGTGGTCATGCTGTGTGAAGCTTTACCCTGAATGCAGTATGCTCAAAGCAGTCTTAGAACTGGGTTTGAAACAAGCTGTCTACCAGTGTTCTATATAAACCCCTGAGTAAGTGGGATCAGTATCTGCATCTGATGGATGAGTGCAGGCACGTGTGTTTCATTACCATCAAGTGACTATTCAGTCAAGCAGACCAGCTTGTTCCTTTTATGTCAGGCAAGCAGGACAGGCCAGTTACCAACAAGAACTGCACGTTTCTTTTTGTCATGACTGCTCCAGAAAGCATTCCAGATGCAGGATAACGCACAGTCCACTACAGTGGTAGCTACCACAGCTGGCTTTATCAAAAGTGCACCACCACAGGGTATTTTGAGACGTATATTTTGATCCACCCTTTCTCCTCAGACATTTTAAACGAGACTTGCAAAGCCGGCTGCACACTGTAAGACTGAAGGCTGTGTGACCACAGTAATTACTGTCGTCATGGTTGATAGTGTAGCAGCGTGCTTAAGTAACGTAGGGCAGTTGTGCGAGCATGCTGACAAGAAGCACTACTGCAGTATAGACATCCTTCCTCCATCACCTAGGAAGTAGTCATTTTTTATTTTCCAAAGGTTCTGAATACAGAGAGATTTGGGTTTAGTGTCACCCCCTATTCTTTCTTTAGGGGACTCTTCCAAATGGGACAGGGGTACACACATTAACCTGACTAGGTTAGCTGCTCCTTGCATTTTTATCACATTTTTTTAAGATATTAACAAAATGTTAGAAGGGAAAAGTGATGGCCTTAGCACTTGAGTAAAATAGACAAGATAAAGTAGAAGGTTGGTGCAGAAAATGGGTAAAAAGGGGGGAAGTGAGAGTTCATAGAATAATAAAAATTCATACTAGTAAATGGGTAATTGACACAAGTCTAGTAAGAGCAGGCTTGTGATAAGAGATATTACACTTGGTACGTGATCAACATTTATTCACCTTCTGTCAAGTTATAACATTGTTACATTAGCATGAATTAATTGTAATGCAGTTTGCTTGACCACTACCTATGTAAATTTTGTTGCTGGAGGAGTGAGACTAAATATTTTTGATGTGGTATCATATCCTGTATTATAGTTGGCTGTGCTTTATCTCTATAAAATCCTCTTGTTTTTATGCCAGCAGTGAAGATGCTGGTGATCCGAATACTCCTGCTGCACAACCATTGCCAAGGGTCAAAAATTGACTTTTTTTTGTGATGAATTTTTAAGGAAGGTTGGGATGGAGAGTGTGCTTTTGGTTTCCCTGATTATCGTCATTTTGGTAGGCAGGAGTAGTTTGAGACTCAAAGGATGGACAAGGACAGATTTTGTGACAGTAAGAGAGTCATGAAGTTATAGACCCATGACTTTTTTCTACACTTGTAAAGGAGATGGAGTCTCATGTGAAAGAATTGTATGTATAATTTTGATATCACTGACATTAAGATGTATAGTAACTTCTTCATAGCAGGAAAGTTGTATATTATGGATGTAGTCAAGTTGCATGACTCCATGACCATAAGAGCTGGTCAGAGAGACAATAGACCTATTTTCATGGTCCTTTTCAAAGACTGTGACATTGTCCTACATTTTGAGTAACACTTTTACGTACTCAAAGGTTCCAAAGCTGACCTACATAGATAATCAGTAGAGTGAGGGAATTAATAGTATATAGTGCCCACCCAAGTTAGGAGCATTAGCAGTGTGCACGTGCATGTGTGTTTTTGGGGGTTTAAGTAACTAAGGACCGTTTTCTGGTATTTCATTTTACATGCATGTTAAAATGCTGTTAAAAAGAGGCTCTGGTTCTGTCCAGTTCTAATACCTACACCAAAGTCCTTTACTTGTATGTATTTGTTCTGCCCTTGCCTCGGGGAGGGAGGATAGGAGGTGCATAAAACAGTAAACGGCAAGGACTGTCCAGATGTTTTTTGTACATGTTTGTGTTTGCCAAACCCACTTTTCTCAAGGAATCACGTGCATTTAGGATCAAACAAAAAAGACCCTGGAAAGCAGAGAAACTTGCGCAGACATTTTTGCAAAGCTCCCTTTATGAAGGCATCGTGGAATGTAAAATTAAATATCCACACTAGCTCAAGAACACAGAATGGTGCACGGTCTTGTAACATTTGCAGGCCAACAAATCAGACGTCACTAGCTGTAGGAGCATTTCAACCTTCTTAAGGATCGTGGTGGACTATATATGCAAGTTTGCTCTGGGGGTGTGTGTCAACGCACTGGATCATAAATACAAAATGTCACACAATCTTCAGTAATACACAGGCCAACAAGCCAGATTCCAGTAGCAGTAGACTTGTGTTCTGAAGGTAACAGTGTGATAATCACTGCTTCTGCCTTACAGATATCCCATCTACTTTTCCTTTCTGCTGCCTGTATATTCTGTAAACGAAAACTTTAATTACTTCTACCCCAGAATAATACTGTAACCTTTCTGTTAATCTCAGTATTTCTATTATATATGATATCCACTGTAAACCTCTGTTAAAACCTCAGTATATAGGGAATTATAACTATATGCATGTATGTTTGCCTTGTTAAGCTTGATATACTTATTGATGTTAAGTTGTTTATTTCACCTTCGTTCTTGCTGTTTGGGTTCGGAGCTGATCCTCGGCTCTGACTCTGCTATCTTCAATAGCTCGAGAGCCGTTTACTGGCTCGAGGCTACCCCTTATTCCATGATGCCTAGCTAAAGCTACCCAGATCTCGTTTGCCGCTTCAGCTACGAGGTGTGTCGTTTCTGGCTCAGGCTTGTATACTTTTGTATATTTATGTAATTATATTTGTTTAACTGTTTAAAGCTAGTATACTTCCCCTTATAGTTTTATTCTCTGTGGGTGTTGTTTGTGGACGTCGTTTCTTTCCGCAGTCCCTTTTTTTCGTAAGAACTCGTTTAAATTAGAGCCCCCCCCCCCCCTTAGGACAACCGTTTAACTTAGAGGCTCTCCTTCCCTTCCTTTTTTGTTACTGTATATATATATAAAAAAAAAAAATCTGTTGTGTTCGTTTAGTAGTGTAGAGATTTTTTGTCTGTCTGTATTGTGGTACTTTGATTGTGTGTAGTGGTAGTTATGTCCAAGGATACGAAAGTTTCTGGCTTCAAAAAGTGTGACTCATGCTGTCAGAAAATGTCTCTGACAGATAGGCACACCAGTTGCGTTTATTGTTTGGGCGCTGTTCACCTGCAGGACTCTTGTTCTATTTGCCACACCTTTAGTCCAAGGGTCCTGCAGGAGCGCAAAAACAAAATCCTTCGGGGTTTATTGAAGCCTCAGGATTCACCAGCAAAGATTTCTCAGCCAGTGAAATCCCCTAAATCTGTCAAACCATCGGCTCCACCTTCGGAGCCGACTCCTGTACTGGAATAACCAAGTATGTTGGTTCCGGCTGGCACCGACAAGGCAACTCCTCTGTCGGCTCCATCAGATGTTTCGGAGCTGTCACGGAACTATAAGAGACTGAGGTCCCCTTCTTAATGGAGTCCATCCACTCGGCGCCTCGATCACCATTATTACAAAGTGAACATAGCCACCATTCTTCACACTCCTCTCGATCCTCTAGGCTTTCGGATCATGATGTGGAGAGAGTAGTAAGTAGGTTGCTTAAGTCACAGGCACTAGCTAAATTACTGTCCAGCCCACCTCAACAGGTATCTGTTCCAACTGCCTCTATTTCCATTCCTCCTCCGACTCCATTGAGTTCGGAGCTGGAGTTCGTTGGTGTGTGGGTAGTGGAACCTTCGGCTCAGATTACCTTGATTGTTCCTTCTGTCGAGGAATCTGGACACCAGGGCTCTCTCATTTGTTCCGGGGGGGGGGATGGCATCGGACCCTTGTCCGACCCCATTCTCCCCCTTGGAGCTTCGGTGCAGGTGAGCTCGGCTCCAACGTTGGCCTTGGAGCAGTCGCCCTCGGTGCAGAGAAAGATTCCTATTTCTTCAGAACCTGAGCTTTCTCTGCTTTGAGGTCGGAACGCTTTCGAGGTCATGCGGAGTGTGCTTTCCCCCGTAACAGCTCCACTACCAGCTGCATCGGCTCCGTCCCCCATAGTGTCTGTGCTAACCTCTGCTCCTCCTTCAGACCCTGAGCGTAGGGAACCGATGCCCCAGGACACCCCATTGGGTGTTCCTTCTTCTTCCGAGGCCTCCAGTGATCACTCAGAGGAGCCCCCTCGGAAGAAGTGCAAGAGGAAGCACATTGACTCCCCTGAGTCTGTCACTTCAGATACAGACTTAGATGAATTGGAAGGGTCCCCGAGGTCCCCCTCTGAAGATGTTTTATTTTCGGACATCCTTGAAATGCTTGGGCAGAGGGTGAACTGGACTTCCCTAGCCCCTTCCGAGGATGAGTCTGTATTCCTGGATGCATTCGGTTACCGACCTTCCACCTCCTGGGTTTCTCCTCCTTTCAACCCACTCATGTCTGTGGTGGCTCAAAAGGCTTGGTCTGCTCCAGACACTGTGGAACCAACTCCAAGGAGACCTAAAGTTTATTACAGCCCCCCAGGATAAGCAATTCCTTTCCAAAGGTGTGCCCGTTGATGCCATGGTGGTAGCAGCAGCCACCAAGAAAGAGTTGGCAGAAACCTCATCTGTTCATCCCCCTAACAGTGTCTTGTACAATGGACAGATACGGAAAGCCAATGTTTGCTTCAGCGACCTTCTCGATGAGGTCCCTGAACTATCCTGTCATTTTACTCGTCTTCAAAGGGATCTCCTGAAAAGCTTGGAGATGCTCTTCAAGATCCTACAGCTGAGGGAGTTACAAGCCAAAGTAGCTTCCCAGCTGGCGACTCTTAATTCCATAGTCAACTCCTCCATGAAGCTGATTTCCTATGCAGCCGATGGAGCGAGCAGAGCCGCTGCACAGGTGTGGCCCTCAGGAGACATGCTTGGATGCGGCTGTGTCAAATTGCGGAACCCTTTCAAGCGTCCTTCACCAACACTCCCTTTGATGGCTCCTTTTCCTTTGGGCCTCAGGTGAAAGGCACGTTGACCAGGTGTGAGCAAGAAGGCAAGACTCTCTGCCGTGGGAGTCCATTTTTCCACTCTCTCTAGACCTTACCCCAAGGGTCAGAAGAGTGGGAAGATGTGGTTCCAGAAATCCCAGGGATCCTTGTCTGACACGCATGGTGATTTTTCCTCCAGAGGCAGAGGGGGAAACAACAATAACAGACACCGCCCTCATGGCAGAGGGGGTCCGCAGAACCAGGGTGACAGAGAATCCTTCTCTGGCAAGCCCTTCCAGCATCCCTGAAGGGTTGCCCGGCAGCTCACCTCTGGAGGCAGTCTGGGGAAGACTTTCACTGTATCCAACAGCCTGGCAAAATTTAACAAGAGACAGATGGGTACTATCCATTATATCCATACGTTACAAAATTCCCTTCCATCAATCCCCCTTAGTCAAAAAAGGCCCTTCCAGATGTTCCACCCAATCTGAGGGAGCAAGCAGTCATAGAATTTTCAAAACTGCTAGAAAAGAGAGCCATTCAGGAAGTCCCCGCAGACCAGCTCGGATCCGGAACTTACTCAAGATTCATTTTGGTACCAAAAAAGACAGGGGACTGGAGACCGATTCTGGATCTCAGCAGACTAAATAAATCTGTACAGAGACAAGTTTTGGATGGTCACGCTACAGTCCATTCTACCTTTTCTGGGTCAGGACAATTGGATGTGCTCGCTTCGATAGATTTTCAGGACGCGTACTACCATATCAAGATGGACAGATGCTCCAGGAGATTTCTTCGCTTCCGGGTAGGGGCCAGTCATTACCAGTTCAGAGCTCTGCCCTTTGGTTTCACCTCAGCCCCCAGGATGTTCACCAAGTGTATGGCAGTAGTCAAGGCTCACCTGAGGCGTCAAGGATTCCAGGTGTTTCCATATCTAGATGACTGGCTCCTCACTGCTACTACCAGGCATCAACTCTTACAAGCGCAGGATTATACAATCACATCATGCACGTAACTAGGCATCACAATAAATTTCGAAAAATCTGCCTTTTTGCCCTGTCAGTCTATCACTTACATAGGAGCAGAATTAAACACAAGGGAAATGTTTGAAAGATTGCCACTGGAAAGAGTTTCCACAATTCGTCAAGTGTTAGTCCTAATGCAGAGCAAAAGGATTCAAGTCAGATATGTCCTTCAAGCTCTGGGCTCCATGGCAGCTGCCATTCTTATTAGTGCGTTTCCACATGAGAATTCTTCAGTGGCTTTTTTTCACGTAGTGGTCCTTTCAGGAGCTTCCCATGTCTCACACGATCCTGATTACAGAAACACGCAAAAGGCACTTGTCTTGGTGGATGGACTCCCCACTAGTGTTTCAGTGCAGACCTTTCATACAGCCTCCACAGGTAGCCACAGTGACCACGGACGCCTCCCTGATAGGGTGGGGTGGGGCATTATCTGGGAAGGACAGTCCAAGGCACTTGGCAACCTCACGAGTACCATCTGCACATCAATGTCCTAGAAATAAGACTCTCTTCCTTCTGGGACCATTGCCATTCAAACAGACAACATGTCAGTGGTGTGGTACATCAACAAACAGGGTGGAACCAGGTCCTACCCCCTGTGTCGAGAGGCACTCAGACTGTGGCAATGGGCGATTTCCTCTCGACGTTTTCTGATTGCGACGCACATCCCTGGGAGATCCAACGTCATAGTGGACAGGCTCAGCAGAGCTATTCTCATGCCTCACGAGTGGTCTCTGAATCTGGAAGTTGCGGATCTTATTTTCCGCAAATGGGGACAGCCTTACTGCGATCTGTTTGCCACCCCTCTCAACAGCAAATGCAGCAACTACTTCTCCCTTCTTCCGCTTCCAGGTCACACCCAGAGACGTTCTAGTCCACGATTGGCCTCAGGGACTCCTTTATGCTTTTCCCCCATTTTCCCTAATACCAAGACTCATACAGAAAGCAAAATCGTTGGGTTGCAAAATGATCCTCATTGGCCTCGACAGATATGGCTTCCGTTCCTGTACCCCTACCTTGTCAATCAGCCCTGGATTCTGGACCCGATTCCAGATGATCTGATTCATCAATCAGGTGGGTTGCATCAATCCCTCCAAACACTCCAGCTTACAGCTTGGTTATTCCAATTCCAACCTTAGCCAGGGTTCCCGGTATCTCCCCAGCAGTCCGCGATATTATCGTTTCCTTACATAAGTCTGCTCCGAGAAAAACGTATGCTAGTAAACGGAAACTGTTTTCTTACTGGGCAGAGTCTGGTAAAGTGTTGCCTCAAAACAAGAAGAGCCTCGCCAAGCAGATAGTTCCTTAACGCAAATTTTATTTTATCACACAAGACAAAGCAGCGTTTTCGCTACACACACAAGGTAGCTTCTTCAGAGAAAGTCATAAGAGAGCTAATAACACGCTCTTATTATTATCTAAACATCAGAATTAACCCAAAGCACCCACTGATAATCATTCTGAAGTTTAGATAATAATAAGAGCGTGTTATTAGCTCTCTTATGACTTTCTCTGAAGAAGCTACCTTGTGTGTGTAGCGAAAACGCTGCTTTGTCTTGTGTGATAAAATAAAATTTGCGTTAAGGAACTATCTGCTTGGCGAGGCTCTTCTTGTTTTGAGGCAACACTTTACCGGTTTGTCGTTGTTTTATTTGGTTACTGGGCAGAGTCTAGAAATGTGGATCCTTTCTCAGCCCCAGTCCATGAAATTCTTGAATTTCTAGCACAACTTTTTCAGTCCGGTGCTGCTTCCACTAGTATTAGAGTACAGTTAGAGGCCATTTCAAATTTTCATATCGGATTGTTGAATTCTAACATCATGTCCTCATAAGCTCTGTAAGGCTTTTTTGAGAGGAACATCTCTTCTTAGACCTCCAGTGAGAGATCCTCCTCTACCTTGGGATCTTAGTTGAGTCTTAACTTCCTTAATTTTGCCTCCTTTTCAACTGGCAGCATCATGTTCCCTTAAGTTTCTGTCTTGGAAGACACTTTTTTCTGGTTGCTATCACTGCAGCTAGGTGTGTCCCAGAACTTCAAGCACTATGTGTTCGTCCTCCTTACCTGGTGTTTCACATGGACAGAGTTTCTCTGAGGACCAATCCATCCTTTCTTCCTAAAGTCTGCTCAGAGAACAATTTAAATCAATCCATAGATCTCCCAGTGTCTTTCCCAATCACAGCAACAAGGCAGAATACAAGCTCCACCAACTGGATGTTCATAGACAATTGCGTTTTTGCCTTCATAGAACTAAAGAACTAAGGAAGTCAGACCAGTTATTTCTCTCTCATGCCTTCAACAAACAAGGCCTCCCAGTTTCCAAGGTAACCTTATCCAGATGGTTATCTAATACTTTTACCTTTATTTACCAGTTACGGAATAGAGTTACCAGCTAAACCAAAAGGTCATTCTACCAGGGCAGTAGCCACCTCCATAGCTTTTCAATCTAGTTTGCCCATAGATTCAATCTCTGCAGCTGCCACGTGGGCAAACCCTCATACCTTTATCTCTCATTACAAGGTGGATATGGTCTCCCGGAGCAGAGTTGACTTTGGTTCCACTGTTCTGAAGAGTCTGTTCCAATAAGCCACCCAGGATGTTAGGTGCTAGGGATGCTGTCCCAAATAGCAAGAACGAAGGCGAGATAGACAACTTAACATAAAGAAGTTATGTACCTACCATAACGTTCCATGTTAGTTGTCTTCATCTCGCCTTCTTTCTTGCGTCCCTCCCTCCTTCCCCTGTCCTAGAGGACTGAGAGGAGTTCTTGTTTTCACTGGCTGAGTATTTTTTTCCTTATTGTTCTTCTGGCCAGGTTTTCGTAACCTATTCTATAATTAGATGTATCGAACAACCAGTTTTTAGATAACTGGTTTTCTCAACTTATGTCTGGGATTAGCTATTACAAACGAGATCTTGGTAGCTTTCGCTAGTCATCACGGGATAAGGGGTAGCTTCGAGCCAGTAAACAGCTATTGAAGATGGCCGAGTCGGAGCCGAGGATCAGCTCCGAACCCAAACAGCAAGAAGGAAGGCAAGATGAAGACAATTAACATGGAACGTTATGGTAGGTGCATAACTTCTTTTTCTGTTCCGAAAAGGGATTAATTGTCTGTATGCTTGTACTTCTTGCTTTAAGCTCTGACATTTCTGTATGCATTATACATATGTATCCGTATCCTTATTTTTCGTTATATTTGTATGTGGAGCTTTCTTTCTGTGCCTTGGCAGACTTGCCCGGTTAAAAAAAAAAAAAAAAAAAAATATATATATATATATATATATATATATATATATATATATATATATATATTCTGAGCATCATTAGAGCGCAAGTCCCAGAATAACTGGATTGAATGAAAATGCAGGTGTGTGTGTCTTGAGATTGCAGTTTCTCAGAATACTCCCTTTTCTCAGAGGAATGGCTATCTTGTCCTATACATGTACATATATATATATATATATATATATATATATATATATATATATATATATTTGACATGCGCTGTTCTCCTGTATTTTCATGCTTTGTTTTTGCTAATTCCTGGGCTGGCACATTCATTTCTTTGAATAACAATAGCGAGCTGTGTTCTAAATAGTTTGGTATTTCAAAATGTTTGATATATTTATCCTAGTGGAGGTACCACATTAGCATATTGCATATGGTTTTGTGCGACCGTTTCCTATCTTCATTGTATGGTTTTGAGAGAGAAGGTAGTAATGCTCTGTCTCCAGTGAGTGTGCTTGACCTGCTGCTGCTAACAATTTGAAGACAGTTATGCCAGATATTTAATTTATTGACGACTTGGCAAACTACTAGAGCAGCAAATTTATTTAGAATATTCCCATCGTTGACAAAGCGTGCTTTAAGTACATGTTTGACATGTCATAGTTGAGGTAAAACTGATGTTGAGCATTGAGTCCAGTGATTAAGATCTGATATTTGGAAAAATACAAAATAAGCAAAGACTAGAGTTGTGCGAGACCCAACCTTAAATGTTAAGCACTCCCAAGTTAAGGTTGAGTCTGTGGCTAGGCAGCAAAATCTGTCAGTACTGACCAGCAAACGACAGTGGCAGAGATTTGTTTCTGCCTGCTGTTCCATTGCAATGTCTTCACTTCCTGTTATAAACTTAGTTATTAGAATAGTGGAATGTGTGTGATCACCTGCATTTTTGAAGGATACGAAGTCAAACTTCAGTGTAGTGTCTTCAGGCTGACACTAGTAAAAGCACAGATTTCTTATCACAAACTTTTTGCCCTCCTCTACTTGAATCATTACAGCCCTAACAACTTTCTCTCCTGCTCTTGAATAATACATCCCCTTTCACCCCCCCAAACAGCACTTCTTACCATGCTCTTTCTAACTGCCCCCATTCACTGCTCTGCCCATCCCCCTGTATACATAAGTTATAAACCTTCTAGATACACTGAACAGAACAGGCAACCTAAATAGAAACAATCCTGTAACATGCTGTCTGTCATATGCTATTACCACTGTCATTCTATACAGTGTTAGTGTCTTACATCCCCTGCTATATAATTTTATAACTTACTTCAAGCTATCTCTTAATCTTGCAAAACTGTTGTTGTTGTGTCTTTCGGCTTATCCCGGTTAGGGGTCACCACAGCAGAACTCCAGTCCGCTAATGTTTGGTAGTGGATTTTTACGTGCCGAGTTACCAGCCCTGATGCCCAACCTTCAATGAAGGCACGCCCATTCAAGCATGCCTCCACACAGAAGACGCTGTAGCTGAGAATCATACGCAACGTCTTGTTGTGAGGCGACAACGCTACCGCAGCACCACTACTGTACAATACTAAAATTTCCCTTCATACATAATTTTATAACTAACCTCATTAAGTGTCTTGAAATCCTTGCAAACATTTCTTTACTGAAATGAAAGACCACTGAAGTTCTTAAAAATATTCTCTTCTGCAGTATCAAGTCATTTACTTTTGTAGGATTTTACAGTTGGAACAACTGCATAGACTTATAATTGTTCATGTAAATATTTTACTGTGTATATCTGTCTTGTAATTGTTTCTCATTAGAAACTGTTTTTCTGAGAACTTTTTGAAATTCACTTGTTAATGTAAATGTACTGTGGTGGGGCTTTTCTTCCTGGTCCTCTGCTTAAAATGGGCACTGCCCAGTCAAACTTCTCCTGTCATCAAAGGCAGACAAATAAATCATCGATTTGTCGAAAAAAAATGGAATTTCTGAGGAACAGACCAAACATATGAGGCAAAGACTTCAAAGATTTTTCTCATCGGCAGGATTTTAGTGAAAATTGCACATCTTAGAAAGGGGTACTTCTGGGCGGCCACGGAGGTGCAGTGGTTAGCATTGCCACCTCACAGCAAGAGGTTCTCCGGTTCGATCCTTGGCTGGGGTGCCTTTTGTGCGGAGTCTGCATGACCTCCCTGTGGTCGCGTGGGTTTCCTCCGGGTGCTCCGGTTTCCTCCCACATCCCAAAGACATGCTGCAGGTAGATTGGACACTCTAAATTGGCCCTAGGTGTGAGTGCATGTGTGTGTGTGCCTTCTGTGGAAGGTTGGGCGCTGGGCTGGCAACTCCTGGGCTGGCAACTCGACACTGTAAAACTCCACTGCCAATCATGAGCGGACAGATGATCCGCTGTGGCGACCCCTAACCAGGAAAAGACGAAAGAAGAAGAAGAAAGGGTTACTTCTAAGTAAGTGTATAGGTACAGAATGTTTTCGATATCTATTTCTGGTTAGAATAAGGGAGGAAGATGGCAAAACACAGTAATTTGCACTAAGAGCGAAGTCATTCTGAAGGCTGATTATCCCCAGCTGCCTCTTAAACCTTTTTGAAAGTAGTGGAAGTATCTGAAGTTGGCAAGTACCACCTTTCTCTCAGGTGGCTTTGAATGGTTTTATGCTATGGGAGGAGATATAATGAGAAGGAGTTTAGTGGATGGGGTTGTGTGGATGTGGCCCGTGAGGAAGGGAGTGGTAAGAATGGTGTGGCCCATGAACAATGGAAAGTTCCATTTCGTATGTAGTGAGCAAAATAATTGCAACAAGGAAGTCAGAGTTAAATCACCATGCTAATTAAGAATGCAAGTATATTATTATTATTGGGGATCAGAAGGAAGTGCTGCAGGATGGGTTGAGTATAGTGGTGTGCGTTACCTTGGTATGGGAGGACCAAGGAAGTGGGTAGAGTTCTGTTACTCAATGTAGCTAAGCATCACAGTCTTGTCACTCCAGAGTAGAGACTACCTATTGGGGACTTCATTTTTGTTTAGAAAGTGTGGAGTCATGGCTCCTAGC
Organism: Protopterus annectens; assembly: GCF_019279795.1. Taxonomy (NCBI): domain Eukaryota; kingdom Metazoa; phylum Chordata; order Ceratodontiformes; family Protopteridae; genus Protopterus; species Protopterus annectens. The sequence goes on from NC_056729.1 coordinate 851,415,329, forward strand.
AGTGTGATTTCAGGTGATAAGGATGCTACATTTCTTTGTAGGTAGTTGTACCATGAGAGTTTGGTAGGTAGTAGCTGTTGGCAGCTTGGTTAATAGCACAGGTTGTTTTAGATGTAAATATTTCCATGAAATGTACATGAGGGACAGGCCAGAAGGGACTGAATACAGATGATCGGTGATGCTAAAGGTCAAGTCAGAGGCCTGTAAGCAGACACTACTTATCCACAGATGTGGGTAAAGTTACTAATGCACCTACTGCCCACACAGGTTACGTTACTCACAGTCCTTTAAATTACCGCTTATCCATCCCACCTTTCATCTTTCTCTTCTAAATACTTCATTAACCCCCCCCCCTTTATTTTGACTGACTATCCTTTTTCCCCCTTGTCACTTAGCAGTAAAGCAACCATGTGTGTAACCTGGATAAAAAGGGAGGGGGTCATGACATAAATGTTGGAATGTCACAAGGAGACTTAGTATGTTTCAGATGGGCATCTGTTTCCATATTAGGAGTTGTGTGAAGGAGGGGCAGGGTATGGAACTCCTTTCCACAGATCTGGGTGAGATGATCTCCTTGATTCTCCCCTTCTGAGTATCTGTCTAGTTGGACCAGCTGGCAAAGTAATACACGATGAATAATTTAAATGTGGAAATACAAAGAATGTAATATATAAATGGATTTTGATTTTGTGTGTGTATTTATAAAATGACTCTTGAGATCCAAAATGCTTTACGTTGGTGTAAGGGTTTTTTGTGCTGTAGAATCGACTAGCTGTTTAATAAGGACAAGTCAGCATATTAAGTTATCTGCCATATGCAGTGCTCTAGTATGTACATAAATATGGAGCTTGTTGTGTGACTTTATCATTGAAAGCAGTCGAGTTTCTACTTTTACAGTTCTGTTTTATCCATGCCTCCAGGTTTCAGGGCAGCTTCACAAGTATTTAATTCTGTTTTGTTGCCAGTCACACAGTCTAAGATCTTTGCTTACTGTGTCTGTTTCATACATAAGTGTTGATTCAGCTGCTTTACCAGCCTCGAGGTACAGAATAGGTACCCATTTCAAGATGCTGCTTGCCTCCCTTTTATGCAGTTGACCACAGGTAAAACGGTGTCAAACAGGGTGTACTGACAATTGTCAGGATGACTGAAGTTAAATTTCTGATTATTCTTCATGCTGTACTTTATTTTGTGCACCAGCATGTTACTTTGAATGGAAGGTATGTCATGGCAATGCGGATAAAAGGGCATTTTGCTCTCTCTACTCCGTACTAAATTTCTGATATAATTTGTGTACTCTGATAGGACTTTTACAAAATTCTGCTAAATAACCTTCATCCAGTGTGGCTGTGCAAAGTTAGTTTATAATTAAATGAAAGCATGTTTTTTTTTTTTTTTTATAATTCTGTAAACAGAAGGCCCTTAAAAATGTTGAAAGAGTGCATCTGTATTAAGAGTATCTGCATCTCACAACCTAGAACTGGTACTTTACTCTGAAACAGTTGCAGGAGAGAGTCAATTATCTGAACGAATTGGGACCTAGGGTAGTTTGGATAATCAAACATAATTGAACCAGATTAAAAACTTCTAAAAATGTTTTGATGAATATTAAACAAGAAAAATAAAATACATTTACTGTTAGTACAAAACTGTACAGTATATTATTGTCGTACAAGCTCAGAAAACACACAAGCATATATTCAGACTTTGATTTTTTTTCCTACCTAAGAAACTTTGAAAGGCTGCGTTCAGATAATTGACGTTTCGGATAATCAGCTTTTGGATAATCGACTCTACTGTATATGAATGACAGCGCAGCAGGGAGAGATTGGATGACAGTTAAGGCATAAGTGAGCACCTCCTAGTCTTTATAATGGATTGTGTTACATTTCACTAAACTGTACTGTTATTTAAGGTGCCACAACAGAGCATACACTTTGTGTCATGTAAGGTTATGATGGAATTGGAGTACTAAAGCTTTTTTTTGTTCACACTGCACTCTTTGGAAGTGTTGTGCCTTCTGAACTAGACTTGAGATGAAGTCAAAATTGACAATGTTCCCTTATGTTTAGAAACAGCACACAAAAAGATATTTTAAACTGAAGCTTTAAATGGGTGTATGCATAAAAGTATATTACGCCATATGGTAGGAGTTTCAAACTTATTGCTGTAGTACTTGTAAAAAAATATATATATATATATATACATCTCCTTTCTTTGTTTTTGTTTAGTTTGCTGGCCCCTGTGAGATGATGACTTTTTTTTTAAATATTATATTTTTTTGTTTGTAGCATTTATAGTAAGGCCGTGAATATCTGGGTATTTACTTTGTGTTCACTGTCTGTGCAGCACTTTTGTGTGTAGTATTACTTTAAGTGGGTTCTGCTTAATACGTCTTTTGTTGAACAGCAGCAGCTGAGGTCTATCTTTGTATAACTGAACTGACTGCCATTTTAAGAACAATGGGAGAAAGTAATAAAGGGGCAGTGCGGTGCTACAACTATTCTATGTTCCAACAATTGTGTTCAACTTCCATTGACCGAAAAGATTGATCCAGTCAATACAGTTCACTGTTTAAACAGAGTCTGAACTGATAAACATGGGCGCCTTGGGTCTAGCTGACTGCACGCACTTTTGTCAGATTGGCTGTGAAACAGCCACATGTGGTCAAAGGATTACTTTGTAGATAAGGATGAATTAAAGCTGCTGCAGTAAATGCATTCAAAGCTGTTAACCCGTACAACACTGATGTTAGTGCATAAAGTCACTTACTTGAGAAAACAGTAATGGGTGACATTCTTGGCAAAAGCTCAAGAAGGACTCAAGAAGGACACAGCTTTGTAAGAACTGGAAGTGGATTTTATTCAGAATGCCAACATATCCGTATCTAACTATATATAAAATACTACATGCTTGCAACCCTTGTGTGTGTGTGTGTGTGTGTGTGTGTGTGTGTGTGTGTGTGTGTGTGTGTGTGAGAAAGAGATAATTAGTTTGCAGAAAAAGTCAAGAAATAAGATGTTATAGTGCTAAACTCAAAACTTTGTAGACTTGCTGCCATCCATTGGGACACGTAGAACCATTTAAGGGGACTGAAAACCTATGGAACCAGCCGTTATCATGTAACAACATATCTATGTATGCATCACCAGCCGTTATCATGTAACAACATATCTATGTATGCATCACCAGCCGTGATCATGTAACAACATATCTATGTATGCATCACCATACTGTTAGATAAGTCATCTGTCAACAGAGTTTATCAGGTGCACGAGTTCTGTCTTGCCAGTTAATGCCTCAGCTAAACTATTTACCTTTATGATATAGATAAGATGTGTGGCATATTATTTAGTAATGATCTAGCTTCTTAAATGGCTCCCAAGACAAAGAGGGCTAAATCTCTGACAACAGCAGAGATTGTTTGCTGTGTCTGGGTACTGAAATAAATGAGCAGGGAGAAGTTTGAGTGTGTCCAATATTGGTTAGCCCGTCTTTGGGGGAGGGAGATGGTCCAGCTTGTTGTAGTTTCATACTAGAAAGAGAGGTATATAGCATTCAGCATTTTCACTCTGCCAAGTTATGTTCACGTCACGGCCATAATGGGGCATAAGTGGTAACATACACACCCACAGAGGAAGGTATAGCATCCTTTCATGTCAGCCACCCAATGAAAGGTTAGACCAGAATGTAGAAAGTACCTCTCAGAGCTGTCTGGTTGACAGCCACACCAAGAATTGCTCTTGCCCTGATGAAGAGTAACAAATAAGTGGTAATATTGAGCCTAGAAGGGTCAGCAAGCAATGAGGATGGGAAGAAAGTTTTTAAAATATGGTCCCCGTAGTCCATCTTGTCAGTCAATTCCTTTTGTTTTTACTGCTAGTAGATTGTACGCAAGTGTTTTTTCTCTATACAAAATCTGCTTCCTGGTTTATATACAGGTCTGTGCATTCTTGAGAATTATTTTTACTGTGATTTTTCTTCAATAAAGCTATTCCAGAAAGTGGAGTTTAGTGTTCAGCCAAACAGCATTGAGTAAATACTTTTGTCAGATCAACTGTCTCCCTTGTATGGATGCTTCTGGCTTCTTTTCCATTGTAAGCATATAACTTGAGACTTGCCCTCTAGAACCACATTGCTGCATGTTGTACATACTACTGTTTTGTAATAATGCCGCAGAAGTAGGAGGAATTTAGTGGCAAACCCTAGAAAGCAGGGTAGAAGTACACCACAGGGGTCTACCCAATACACTTCTTGGCTGTTACAGCTCAAATGTTATAACTACTGCAGAAATAAACAATTTAAAAAGGTAGTGGAGGAAGCAGTGTGGTGGGAGGGGGGAGAATAACTAGACAGCAAATGGAAAACATCGGCAGGCTTGTGTATAATAAACTGTCATAAACTGTTCATCTTTCTTTCGTTCTCTTCTAGTCCTTTTTTTTCACCACATGCCTACTGCATTCTTTCACCAACCTGTCCATACTTTTTGCCCTTTCAGTCCACATCAAGAGAGCTGATTTTAGGGGGAGGCTGCCAAGGACTTTATATTCCTATAATCCTCAGTCTCTATAGCAGCCTTAAGAGGGTGCCTCAGAGTACGGCTGTTGCATGTGGACACTTCCACACGTGCCCTTAATCCTAGCTGCAGTGCTGATGTACAGCGTGGTCGGCATGTCACTTGTGCTGCTTTTGCTGAAATACCTAACCTCTGCTTGGTGTCGGTAGTGCAGCAGACTGAGCTGACAGTGACCAGTCACTTGCCCTTTGTAGCTGTCTCTTCCAGCTACTGGGTTGCTAATCAATCCTTGGTCATCTGAACCACAGTAAAGACTTTATTCTTCTGTTACTTAAAGCCAGCCAGTTGAGATTAAATTCTCTGTACCTCTGACCACCTGAATTCAGTTTGTGACGCAGGCTCTAATTGAGCCCACTGCTGAGAGAGAAGAAAAACTTGACCGAGATAAAGTGCCTCCTTCAAAGGGTTGGGGGCATGTATCAAAGGACATGTGTGTTGTGTGCATGACCTCTGAGAACAGAGAAGAGACTGAGGTATTGGCCTACTGTAGGTTTTTGTGAATGAGCTATTGATTACAGAAGAGGATGAGATGGCTTTCACACTACCCCATTGTTTGTCCACCCATTCCTCTTGTTTTGCTTTATGCATGTTCAGGGGAATGGTGGAGTTAAAGCGGAAAAAAAATCCACTGATAGCTCACTAGTTAGGAAAGTGGTGGAACAAAACATATTTATTGAAAAGAAAAGTGTGCATGGGCTTGCTCGCACACATGCAGATGTAAACATACAGAAGTATGTATATTATAAATATACATTTTGTTGTCCCCAGTTGATTTATCAGACCACTTCTTAGTCAGTTGGCCCATTTGTTCCCCATCACTGAAGGAGGAACAATGATTTAGTCAGCCATCATGGTGGTTCAGGCTTTAGTTTTCCTAACCTTAACTGCAGAGACCCAGCAAGGTGAAAGGCAGGGGCATTCAGTGGTTTGTCCCCTCACTTTTACAAGAGTTATTTCCTGAAGCTGCTGTGCTCCCCTCACCTGGCACTAGTGATGGCTATCCTGGTCTCCACCAGGGAAATCTTGCTGTCCGTCGTACACCTGTGTGCTTGTAACCCTGTCCCACCTACACACCTCACCCCAGGGAGAGATGATTGAGACATGCTCTTCTCTCTTTCACCTCCCCCCTTGGCTTCTTCACTTTTAGGGCCAGTAATTGATTCCCATCTGCCTCCTTTTGCAGTTGGGGCTCCATCTGTCTGTACTGAAGGACCAGGTGGTTTTGTCTGGTATGTGTGTGTCTGTGTAAGAGTGTTGAGCACTGGTGAGAACAGCAAGTGCTCTGACACCCAGTAGGGCAACACCATTTGGTTAATGCGTACAGGGAGGAGATCAGCAGGTGTGGGGGATTGACATTCCCTGAGTAGGGGGAATATTTCCTTTCCCCAGAGATTGTGCGATCTCGGAGTTGGTATATATAATTAATAGGGTGTGTGTGGGGGGGGTGCAGGGTGGCTTGCTCCCCTGCAAAAACACGTACCATTGGTTCTGTTTCCTTCAGACACAGGACCATGAGCAGAACGTATCGATATTGGTGACTTTGATGTTATGACCACGGTCTTCTGGGTGTCTGGGCACTTGCTCTTCGCTGCTCCAGTGCCCTGCGCGCATGTGTGTATGTGTGTGTGTGGTAATCTATACATAATGTACAGTTACATATTTATGTATGCATATATTTGTATACGTGTGTGTACTTGTATACATGTCTGTATATGTATTTGTATATATGTATGTATATGGGTCTACTTCTAAATTTTGAAGTTTTAAAACTTCGAATTTCTTATGATGGTTCATTAACAGCAGCCATTGTAGTGCCATGTTTCACTTGTTACTGGTGTCTACGTCCTTTCCTGTCCTTATTTCTCTCTGTTTCTATCCCCGTATCTTCCTCACTGACAGAGCAGTATGCTGAAGTCAGAATTCTCCTTTCTCTGATATCTTTGTCTGTATGCATGACTGCCTTTTCTTCATAATTCAAGTCCTCCATTTCCTTTCGTCATTTTTTATAACACTGTACTGGCATTCTGTTTACAAGCTTTAGACTCCTTTATCTCATGTCATGTTTCAAAAACATTTTCAGTGAATCTTCTACTTTGAAAAAGGAATGTAAGTAAATATTTGAAAAAAAAAAAATTCTCCTCCAGCCCTGCCCACTAGTCCCCTCTACACCTTTCGAAGGTGGACAGCTGACCCTTCAGATTAGGTGACTGGCAATTTGCCCTTTCAGAATATTCAGATTCCATTCCCCTCATCTGTATGATCACAGTAACTTAAATACATTGTGACCTTGAACAGAGTCACATGGTCTGTGTGCCAGCTGTTAAGAAAGTACCTGTGTACTCCATTGGAGAAACATCTGTCAAATATACAAATGCATTTCCAGCTGAATAATTTCTTACAAAAATAGGAAGATTTGAAGTTTGAAGGATTTTAGTCGTATGAGTTAGGCTCATTACGTTTTAGAGAACAAAGCAAACTCTAGGACTAGGGAGACGTATCTACTTTTGTGTACTAACCATAGGTTAGATGGTATAAGGATACATACATTTTCCTTTTGTTTCTTAACAGCATCTTTAACTGTACATTCCACGTCCTCAGTTGTTCGTACCTTAAAAAAAAAAAAAAAAAAAAGACTACAATAGGGAAGAATTAAGTAACTTGCTGTATGCGTCTATGTGGGTGAAATTTTTAACATGTTTTTCATTTGCCTATGTTGTCACAGAGAATTTATGCTTTTTATATATGAGAACATTAGAATTGGAAGATTGCTGAGAAATTGTAAAAGCTGCACAAACCAACTTAGATTCTGCCGAAGGTGAGCTCATTCTTTAACTTTTATGAATTGACATGCAACACATGCTTGAGTCAGCAAAAATAACTTTCATGGGCTACTTTTGCTCCTCTCCTTTCCTATGCTACCCAGCATTTGTCATTTGTTTTCTAGTTATTCTCACAGTTGAATAAGGTTTGTTGGATTCTAATGGCTAAGACTGCATTTTTTTCAAGTGTCCCTTTATCTCCTGCTGAGGTTACAAGTATACGTTGTCAACCTCCTTTCACATCATGTCATGTTTGCAGTAGTCTTGAGAGGTTTAGAAGCACCTTCTCCCCCTCTTAGGGAGGCTTCCAGTCCCTCTTTTGTGACCTGTGGTGGTTTATTACAACCCCCCAGTACCTTTTGGTTGTGCTTTGGTCCTTTGTTGCTTTCTCCAGTTGTACCTCTACTTATGACGCCAGTAAGCAGTTTATGCCTGCTTAGTAACCTGGCTTCATGGTGCATGATGAAGTCCTGACTGCATACCAGGTGACCTGGGTTCATTTAATGACTATAGCACTCAAGGAGCAAGGCAGGGAAGGAGGAGTGATTGTGAGTGGGCCACTTTCTGCTTATGGGGGGGGGGGGAGTTGCATACATTTTAAAGTGTGCTGGGAGGGGCAGGTGTAATTTCCCTGGTGGAGATGTGGGAGCTCCCTCTCATGCTTCAGGGTTGGTGTGTGGAGCTGCTTGATGGCGTCCTCCCTTGCAGAAGTAAGGAAGCCTCCATTCTTGACAGCCCGTTGCATATCTTCTTCCCTTGTATTGTCCAGTGTGTGTAGGGATGTCTGAGCTCAGAAACAAGAACACCGTCAAATCACTCATGATGGCTACCTAAATAATGGCCCCTTTTGGTCAGCTCTTGCAATTTGTGAAATGAAAACAGATTGATCATTTGGCTGAGTGGCGTGGGATTGGCAAGTAAGAGGAGCAAATGAGAAAAAAAGAGTGAGAAATTCTCAGCAATTGTGATAAATGTACTTATTAAGCTTAGGCCCACAGCTTGATTCCAAACCTTGTGACATTTGTGTTGACTTTAATGAGGGTGTTTTAAGGAGGCGTAGGCAACAGCTGCTTGAATTTTTTTAGAGTGTAATGTCGAACGTAAGTCTCTAAGTTCTTCAGTTCTCAACTTGTGCTTCTGATGCATCTCCAACTAGGCAGAAAAGGTCCCACTCTTTTTAGCCCCACAATGTTACCAGACCCCCTTTCTAGGTCTGCTCATTCTAAGAAGCCATTGTTTTGTCAATTTAGCACACTCTGCCCACATATTACAAGGATTTGTTGCATCTGCTCATTTGATTCATGATGAGCTCTTCGTGTCCGGCATCAAACGCAGTTTGCTCATATCCTAGGTTGAGGGATATTGTGCTCCCTCCTGTATTCAGGTAGTCTCCTACTCTGCCAATTATTGATTATTCTGAGCTGGTAAGGACTGTTTTGGCACTTCAGAGGCTGACAGTCTTGGTCCCTCCCTGTCAGGTTTGTGACATGTAAGAAGGTGGAGCTTTCATGTTCAGGATCTAGCCAAGACCCCTTGGTTTTGCATGTATCCTTAAGGGTGCTCTGCATTGCAGTCACAAAAACACCAGTTTATTTGCACACGGTTCACTCCCCTGGGTTGTGGGTTGCTAAAGTTGGCTCCTCTGCTATTGGCCACTTCCATCTGGCTTTTGCTGGTCCTTAGCCGTTGGGGAGGGTCCATTGTTGACATTTCTTGCACAGACTCTTGTTTGCCTTGACATTGGCCCCTTCAAATATTGGCTTCTTCAGGTTCTCCATTGGTCCCTCTGACCTCAGCTCAGTCCCACCAAGGTCTAGTGTCTGGTCTGCTGTTGACCTTCCTGTTGGGTAGGACAGACTTGTGGTCCATTGCAGGCTGTCCAGACTCTGTCTGCATTATAGGGACCAACTTCTACTGCCCCCCCCCCCCAATTTTAAAACACTAGTCATCTTTTGTAGTGCATCATCCCATACAATAGCTGTAGTTGTCATACATGATGCGCTGATTTCTACACGTCTGTAGTTGCCAGAGCTGCTGCAATCTAAGCAAGCTCATCTCAATGTTTACAAACATTGAGATCATTCTGGTTGCTACATCAAGTCAGACTTCTGAAGAATCTGTTTCTTATTCCCTTGCTTCTTGTGCAGTTGCTCACCCACTTGTTTCCAAAGTCTCTTCTTCCTCTGTCATTCATCAACATGTTCTATGTTAGCAACCATATGGTGCATGTGTGTGACACCATAGAAAGGAGCTTCATGTGCAGCTGTGTCTGGCATAGTTAAGGTTTAGTCCAAAACACAAAATACGCTGAGATAATATCACCTTTATATTCAGCAAAGCTTTTGGGTTACAAGCCCTTTCTCAATACTAATTAGTATTGAGAAAGGGCTTGTAACCCGAAAGCTTTGCTGAATTATAAAGGTGATATTTTCTCAGCGTATTTTGTGTTTTGGATTATTTTACATTGGACTTTCCAGCAGTTCGTGTTTGTAATTGATAGTTAAGGTTTAGCTAAGAGCAACATTTCCTAACAGTTTTTGTGAGGACCTTAAAGCAATATTTATGGACGCATCATTTAATAGATGTTTTCTGTTTGTCTATGATGATTACCAGTTTTTTCACGGAGTGAAGGAGAAGGGGCATTCACCTTTTGGCTATGGGGTGATATTTCATTCTCTCCAGGACTGCATTTCCAGATTCAAATTAGCTAGAAGGCATCTTTTCGTCTTCCTAGTGGAGTCCTGAGCAGAGGGGGGGTTGGATCTCAGTCCCATTTAAATAGGTCCTAGCAGCATTGCTGGACCATTAGCCATGGGTCACGAGTGGTCTGTGGGTGGTCATATTCTTAGTAAGGGAGGTTCACACTTCTGACCCCTATTTCAGCCACCTTTTTATTTTGATGCAGTTGGAGGAAAGTATCTCTTCACTTTGTCATAAGCTTTCCAAGGAGGGGAAGGGATTTTGTCAGGCATGCTTACAACATGCCAGTCAAATCTAGACCAAAATGTCTTTGTCTACCATCAGAAGTACAGGCAATGAAGTAGTTGTAGCAACTGCTTGTAAAGCAACCTGTTCAGGATGTCCCAAGTGACTATTGAGGACAGGGATGTTATTGTGGATTATTTCTGGTCTCCACAAAGCCTCAGGATCTTGGGCCCATTTTGAATGTCAACAGCCTAAACAACTTTTGCCCGAAACAGACATTACTGCACAAACGTTACTGCAGAGTAACACACTGCTGTAGTATCGGGTATATCAAGAGGAGACTGGATGTGCTGTTCCAAACTTCAAGATGTTTATTTCCATATAAAGGTTAGCAAAGCAACTAGTCATAAGATGCCACTACTGCCATGCAGCTGATCTCTGCCTGCAGGGCATCTTAGTTTTTCCATATTTGGATAGCCGATGTGTTACACATCGGGTAGTCTGTCGCAGAGACTTTTTTTGTTTTTTACTCCGTTTATTCTAGTAGTTCGGAATCCTAGTCCATCTGGTGGTGGTGCAGCTTCTCCCCACACAAAAGATGCTATTCATTATAACTGTAATCAGTGTCAGAACTACCAGATTATACATGAGGGTCTTAAAGTGCGACTTTCAGAAACCTTTAATTAGGATGTCCAAGGCATGTTGTAGCAGCCTGTTGTGGTGGTTGGAGTGATTTGCCTTTCTTCAGGGCAGCCCATTTTATTTTTGACATACTGTTGACTATGATCTGTATGGGTGCTTCTCCCATAGGCCACAGAGTTGGTCTCTGCTCAGGAACAGAGTCACCTACAGAAAGGTCACTGTAAGGTTTTAGTTTGGGAAGTGCAAAGCCAAATTTAACTAAGTCAGTGGCAAAGGTGTGCACCACAACAGATTGAGCTGATGGATAGGTACAACCAGGGGGCTCAAGGACTACTTGCTTGTGGCTGTCTGGATGAGTGTTGTACACTGTACTATATTGAGTGCATCCCTGATATGGGAATTTGTGAGCGGAGTTTGATCTGGGGAGGCTGGAATGATTTCAGAGTAGAAGGGCAAAAAGAAACTCTGGTGGGAGGAGCTGTGCTTTAGGCTACTTAATGACACAATGTAGGGAGAACCTGAGAGCATGACCTATTATCCTGTGAGATGTTTTAATGGGTTATGATTTGATTTCCTTTTATTGTTGCAAATAAGGGCGTCTATCATGTGACCACTATTCTCATCCGGCAGAATGGTGTACATTAATAACTACAACATTAAATGTGTTGCATAGAGAGCATGGGTAAAATGCACATCCCAAGGAGTGTAATGGAGCACCCTCCACCAATACTACCTCTGTTAACATCATCAAGCTTATCAGCATAAGGATACTGAAGCAAATATGGAACTGACATGTTTGCATCAGATGACTCGATTTAAAAAAAAAAAAAAAAAGAGTCATATTTCAGAAAGGCAGGCCTCTGTATTCTCTCTTGTATAGAGAACATGAGAGTATGTGCCGTATATATTACTGATGTAAAAAAAAATGATGGCGTGCTCTGCTGACATTCTAAGGTCATTTGTAATGTTGGAGTGGCCCTTTTTATGTTGTGAAAATGTGCTTGAAATGTAATTGCCAGATGTAAAATGTTCCATGGATGTGTGTGGAGATTTCCATGTTGTCAGACAAGACCATATCCAGGAACGGGAGGTAAATTTTTGGCTTAGTACTATGGAGCCAGAATGTGATCCTTTACCTTTAGGAATAAGGATGCCTGTGCAGGCATGTGAAAGAAGTGGGATTGGGTTTTAATAGCTACAGTGCATAGGGCACTGCAGGCCTGTAAAGTCTCCATATTCTTTGCATGTTTCCCCTTTAGGATCCTTTTTGATGCTGCAAGTGGTCTCCTTTACAGAAGTAACTGCACTCTCTATAGTTTTGTTATTAGAAATGCACTGTTCTTTTAGTTTATCAGTGTAGACTTTTTGTCTGTTGGTTTCGTTAGACCTCCTCTGAACGTTTGTCTGCCTTGGGGATTAATCAGTTATGTTAGGATATAATGTGAATGCTTGTTTCCTTTGCTAAAACAATTTGACATGCTGGCTACCCTGTCCAGTTATGCAGTGGAAACTCCACTGTATTTTTCAACCAGTAGCAAGTGGGTGCTGGGAAATTCTTCTGTTCATACAAAACAAAGTCTCTTCACTCAAGAGATATTCTTCGTTGTATGAACTGCAGTTCTTTCAGAACGTTTTGAACAGATGTACGTTTTTGTATTCAGTTTAGTCCTGTTTTTATTTTAATAGAAGCTGGATAGAAGAGCAGTGAAGTAGAAGTAATTGCCACAAGGAGTAAACAAACTGCAAGCTTGTCCACATAATTTTGTGGTGGGGTCAGCAGGAGGACACTGGGACTTTAGAAGTAAGAGTTTGTGACCAAGTGTCTTGTTTAACTCATTTGTCCTCTCCAAGTATTTGGTGAAGGCATCACACAGGCATTTTCTCATCTTCCCACCAATACAAATAAACTTGCAGAAACATTTGTATACTTGGAGAGAGACAAATCTTAGACCACTGGAGGTAGAAGTCCTTGCTTATTTTCAAGGTACAAAGATAATTGTATTATTTTTTTATGACCCCCCCCCCAAGATTATTATAAAAATGAGAGCTAGCCTACCTTTGACCAAATATGAAGATGTGTGATGTTGAGGTAAGGGGACTGTAAAAGAGTTGACTGCTATGAAGTAGCAAAAGTAATATTTTACTGTGTGGTTTCACGCATTTTTAATGACTACCTGCAAAGTTAACACATTTGTAGTCTATATTAATATTAATTTAGTATTAATAAATCCAATTAAAGTCCAATTCCAGTCTTTAGACTTTGGTAAGAGGAAATGAAATTATGCTGGTAGAAGTGATGAAAGAAATCATAACAGTAAAATGTCCTTCCATGTCACTGTTGCAGTATTCTTCACTAAAGGGATGCCCTGCCAAGGGTAGCTCAATGTCCAGCCAGCATACCAAAGCCTTAGATTTTTCATGGACATTGTATGTCACATGTATGCTCCCCACTCACAGCATAGGGCATAAAGATGATGTATGGAAGTGCACATCTCAGAACTACTTTGCTGCCAGTCTGAATGCCGTCTTCAGTCATTGGTCTGAATGCCCCTTAGTTTGTGCCCATTAAGCCTGCCTTTCTGCATAGACCGATGTTCTTCATACCACATTGCTGCAGTCCTAACACTTGGGTAGTCCGCTGTCCCAGTCGGCCCGAATACCAAAGTATATGGCTGACGTCGGTCAAGGCGCATTAGTCTGACGTCAGGACGTCAGGGTACAAATGCGCATGACCGACGTCATATCCTCAGTCTTTTTGCCGCATGGTCCGATGCAGAAGCAGTTTTGCAAGTGCAGGTTGGCGTTCTGAGATTTTCGTCGGAGTTTCAGACCGAATCCAAGTTGGCTAAGTACCCGTTGGGGATTATTTTGATTTTTCTTGCCTCAGTATTTTACGGATGTCAGAAAAAGTGAATAACTGTATTTCTTGTGGGAAACAGATACCTCATAGGGATTACCATACCTTGTGTATACCTTGCTTAGGGCCTGAGCACGGCGTTGTTGGCTGTCGCTCTTGTGCTAGATTTAACAAACGCACTATAAAGAGAAGATTAGATTGTGCCAGGTTAGTTTTTGGGAAGCGGTGTAATTATAAAATGCCGTCGGATACTCAAAAAGCGCAAGGACAAAACAGCAAAGCCTAGGCTGGAAGAACCGGACGTCGGTTCTTTAGAGGGCTCGGTGGAGCCAGGGGTTCAGCCAGAAATTTCTTTGGAATCCCAGGGAGAGACTTTATTACTGCAAGATGTGACCTCTCAGGAGGTAGGCCAGGCGGAAGGGGCTTCTCAGGTAGCTGTTCTTCCCTCCCTTCCTAAGGTGGTTAGGCCCTCCCCTGCTGTTTCTAAGGCTTCTCCCAGGGGCAGGCCAGGTTTTGTTTCAGGAGTTATCCCTAGTTCTTCAGGGTCTGTACCTAAGAAGCATATGCTTAAGATGGCAGAAGATTTGATTACAATGATTAGAGGTTCTATGCCCCCTCCTGATAAGAGGCCCAGGGTGGAACCTGAGCTTGGGAGTTTTGAGCAGTGTTCGGATGCTTCTGAGTCTTCGGCTGAAGACTTGCAGGAGTATTCCCCTTACTCTGATTCTGATGTAGATAATTCTACTCCTTCTGCTTCTCCTCCTGAGGATTTTTCATTTTCAGAGACTCTTCATTCCATGAGGGAGCATTTTAAATGGGAAGGTCAGGATTTCTCTGATTCCAGGAAAAGGCTTAGGGAATTTTTGTTTCTACCCCAGCATAGGCCTTTAGCTATACCTCCTGTTCTTGATGTGGTAGAGGATGTTTTTGCAGAGGCTTCTCTGAACCCTGACTCTTTGCCTCCTGCTCCAGTTAAACCGGATAGATATTATAGGGTGCCTGAAGCTCATAAGTATCTTTTAAGAGTCCTAGGGCAGACCCAGAAACTGTTTCACAGGGGCCTAAAGGTGTTAAGGCTTCTGTTGTTAAAAATCCTGTTCCTCCAGATAAAGAGGCTAGGGCTTTGGATAGATGGGGAAAGAAAGTGTATACTTCTTCCACTTTGGCCATGAGAGCTTTGAATTGTCAGTTTCACATGTTGAAATACCAAAATTATCTCCTTTCACAATTAAAGTCTAAGGTAGATGCTTTGGCGGAAGGTATTGAGTGTAAAGAGTTGCAGGATTTAGTTCATGTTTCTGAACAGGTGGGTAAGCATTCTTTACAATGTGGTTTTGATGCTGTGCAGGCCTCTTCGAGGGTGGCTGCCACTGGTTCGGTTCTTCGCAGGCACGCCTGGTTGAGGGATCAGAATTTAGCTGAGCATGTGAAAACAAGGATTTTAGATGCTCCTTTACAATCTGATGTGTTGTTTGGTTCGCCTGTGGAAGCAGTTCTAAAGAATATAAGACCCCCACGTAGAGCTCCTACTCCTGCTTGGGACCTCAATTTTGTGTTGGAGAAACTCACTCTACAACCTTTTGAGCCTGCAGCTACTGCTGAATTGAAATATTTGTCATGGAAGACTGCTTTTTTGTTAGCCATTACATCTGCAAGGAGGGTGTCTGAATTGCAGGCCCTTATGGCGGTTGAGCCTTTCCTGATTTTTCATAAGGATAGGGTATCTTTACGTACTAATCCTTCCTTTATGCCTAAAGTGGTTTCTAGTGTGGCTTTAAACCAAACTATTCATTTGCCTACCTTTTATGCAGATCCCCAAAATAAGGGGAAAAGATTTTGCACACTTTAGATGTACACAGGCAGTTGCGTTATTATTTAAGCAGGACTAAGGATTTTAGGCAGTCTCAGCAGTTGTTTGTTTCTTTTGCTTTGAGTTCTCAGGGCAAGCCTGTGTCAAAACAAACTATTTCTAAGTGGATTGGGTTTTGCATTGCATTTTGTTATTCCCATCATGGCAAGGAGATTCCAGCTGGGATTAGGCCTCATTCCACT
This sequence comes from Protopterus annectens, assembly GCF_019279795.1. Taxonomy (NCBI): domain Eukaryota; kingdom Metazoa; phylum Chordata; order Ceratodontiformes; family Protopteridae; genus Protopterus; species Protopterus annectens. The sequence continues at coordinate 851,431,200 of NC_056729.1, forward strand.
AGGGCTACTGCCACTTCAACAGCTTTTCTAAGGGGGGTGGCAACTAAGGATATTTTGGAGGCAGCTACTTGGAGTTCAGTGCATACTTTCTCTAAGCATTACCACCTTCCTCTCTACTCTAAATCTAGGGCTGGTTTTGCCATGGCTATTTTGCAGGGCATGTTGTCAGCTCCTGCTTCCTTATGATTTGCCAGCCTCCTTACCTCTGCTTTGGGATTCTACCCAAGTGTTAGGACTGCAGCAATGCGTATGAAGAACATAGTACAGTTTTGTACCTACCATAAATGTAGATGTTCAAGATCCACATTGCTGCAGTCCAGTTTACCCTCCCTCCTTCCCTCTGTGTTTAGGGGTGGTTGTGTGGGTGAGGTTATACTCTTGTAAATTTGTATATATTGTATATATATTTGGTGCAGGAGTGTGTGGTGTTTTTGGTTTTAGCCTTATCTTTTTAGGGTCTTCTGACATCTGGGGCAAGAAAAGACTGAGGATATGACGTCGGTCATGCGCATTTGTACCCTGACGTCCTGACGTCAGACTAATGCGCCTTGACCGACGTCAGCCATATACTTTGGTATTCGGGCCGACTGGGACAGCGGACTACCCAAGTGTTAGGACTGCAGCAATGTGGATCTTCGAACATCTACATTTATGGTAGGTACAAAACTGTACTTTTTGCCATCTTCCCAATGTTAAAAAGGGCTCTAAACAGGCACCTCGTGCTTAGTCTACTCAGACTCCTACTGCTCAGAATCCTCTTTTTTCCAGACAAAATAGGTTCTGTCTGACTGTCCTCTTCCATCCATCCCAAGTCAGGTTCCTTTGTCTCTTCTTAACCAGTTGGAAAGGGACAGGAAAATGATTACTCAGGATTCCCGAGTTATGTCCATCATCCAACAGGAATAATTCATGATGTGAAAATCCCTTCGTTTTCTGGGCATTCTCCTACCTATTCAAGAACAGCTGCCCCTTTTTCCAGATGTACTTCAGAGAATTTTGTCTCAAGGCACCATCCAGCAGTGTTTGCTCCTCAAAAGTGAAAGCGGTTTTATTCCAGAATTTTTCTGGTTCCCAGGAAAAAAGGTACCTGGTGGCCCATTCTGGACCTTTTTCTCAGCACCTTTCTAAAGATACCTTCTTTTTGAATGCTGTCCCTTCAGACTCTGTTTCCTTTACCTCGGGCTTTCCTGGTATCTCTGGATCTCAAGGATGCTTGTCTTCACATTTCTATTCATCCCCGTTTCAGGAAATATTTGCATTTCTCTATTTCTTCCTTCCATTTTCAGTTCTCTACTTTGCCCTTGGGCCTCTCTGCTGCCCCAGGGGTTTTCACCAAATGCATCGCTCCTGTGATTGCCTTTTGCAGGATGAGGGGGATACAGATAGTTCCTTACCTGAATGACATGCTCATTCAGGCTTCCTCTCCAGAGACCTTGCTTCAGCACCTTCTTGCTATTTGCCTCTTGCAAAGCCTAGGGTTTACAATAAATTTCCAAAAATCTTTCCTGAATCCTTCCCAAGATCATGTTTTTCTCGAGTACAGGCTTCAGACCATTCCTATGCTGGCTTGCATACCAACACCCAATGCTGTTGCTATAATTGATTTTTTCAATCTCTTCTTCCTCAGTTCTTGGGTACGACCAAAACATTTCTAAGGGTGCTGGAATTAATAGCTTCCACCATTCCTATGCTTCCTCTAGCTGGACTCCATATGAGGAAGCTACAGTGGTTCCTAAAGTTAATATGGCTCCAACACTGCCATCCTTTAGACCTTTCTTCCATGCCTCAAACTAAAGCTTCAGTGGTAGATTCATCAGCTCTCTCTCAGTGCAGGGCTTCTTTTCAGGTCCCAGTCCCCTCTCAGGAACTTTTTTGGATGCTTCAGATGTGAGGTGGGGTGGTGCTTATGCCCATCTAAAGGTTAAGGTCTTTGGCCCATTTTCAGAGGGCAGACCGTGTCATTATCAGGGAGATGAGAGCTGTACTCCTTTCTCCTCCTCCTTCCTCTTCCTCCCAAAATCTTTACAGACAGTACTCAGTGATGTGGTACATCAACAAGCAAGGGGGAGTGGGGAAAAGTCCTACCTTATTCAAGCTTCGGATCTGGCTGTCCAATATCAGATGATTCTTCAGGCTGTTTGTATTCCTTCAGAACAAAATATTGTGGCAGACTGTTGAGCAGGTCCATAACACAGGCTCACGAGTGGATGC